>NW_019943616.1:0-29605 GCF_002910315.2 Salvelinus sp. IW2-2015
GGTAGTTTGTTGGGAAGGGGAGGACAGCTACAACTCAGGTATAAGAGTCTTAGTGCCTTAGTGGTTGTATGTAGGCCTATAGTGTATTCAAATGTATCAAAATACACTAAGTCCTCTCTTTATGCTGTTCAGATCTGATCAGATTACAGACCAACCACTACACTGCAAAACGTCACCATCAGAGTTTATATGTGACAGTATATATGGAGACAGAGTTGTTTTGTTTAAGAAGAATGAATTTCAATCAAAATCCCAAAATATTGTCTGGAACATTGCGTCCTCCCCGAGGGACAATTGACTCCTCCCCTGAGGGGATGTGACTCCTTCCCCTGTGGGGACTATTGACTCCTCCCCCGAGGGTCTATTGACTCCTCCCCTGGGGGACTAGTGACTCCCCCTGTAGAACTATCTGACTCATCCCCTGAGGGACTGTTACTCCTCCCTGTGGGGTCTATGACTCCTCCCTGAGGACTATTGACTCCTCCCCTGAGGGACTGTTGACTCCTCCCCTGAGGGACTATTGACTCCTCCCTTAGGGACTAGTGACTCCTTCCCCTGAGGGACTAGTGACTCCTCCCCGTGGGACTATTGATCCCCCCTGCGGGACTGTTGACTCCTCCCCTGTGGGACTATTGACTCCTCCCCTGAGGGACTATTGACTCCTCCCCCGAGGTAATATTAATTTATTATTAAGCGTATTTCACAAACAATGCTTCAACCCCACAAACAGAAAATAACATACTTAAATCATACTGTAAGTTTGGCACAGGGGTACTTACCTCCCTCCCAACCTGGTCTTAGAGCTTGTCTTATTGTTCTCTATGTAAATTGGGGACAACTCCATGTAGTATGATAGTTTACGTTTTGTACATAAGACATGGTTACTTTAGGTCAAAAACGAAAAGGAGGGTAGTCGGTAGGGTTGACGGGAAGGTGGTATAACGTCTAGCACCATTTTCTAATTTTTCAACTTTTCAACAACTGTCTACTTTTTTTTTATTTGCAGCTACTTAGCATGTTAGCTAATCCTTCCCCTTTCATAACCTTAACCTTTTAGCTAAACCTTCAACCTACCTTAACCCCTCGCCCCTAGCCTAGCTAACGCAGCGAGCTAGCTAAACATTAGCCACCGAGCCATCTATCTAGAAATCGTAACATATTGTACATTTTGCAAATCGTAACGTATAATACTAATTGTAATTCATAACGTATCATACAAAATGGGTGATGGATGTCAACAAATGAATACATACAGTACCATAACAAAATGTAACATAACATACTAAATGGATTATTCTGATTTACATACAGTATAATATGAAAAAGCTCTGAGAACAGGTTGCCCCTCCTCTCTGCCAACCAGGGAGATTGATTCCAGAGTCGTTGGTTTTTTTCCTTCAAATTAACCAACACAATTGTTAAAAGGGGTATAAAATGTTTGATTTGGAAAATGAATGTCCTTTAGAATGGCAAAAACCATCAGAACAAACAAAGACTTCTGAAGGGTTGTAATCGTCAACAGTGAAAGGCTGCAATGAACCTCAGGGTGGTTGTAGGGGGAGTGGTTACGTATGCTGTAACATCAGCGCCAGTCCACAGATTTCTACTAAAAATCTTACAGATTGTGACCAAGACTGCTGGGTTTGACACATAGCAGAATATCTCACTGCAAGGACTATTTCTGTTCCTCTGCCATCCCAGGACATGGCCTTCGCCTCGCCGCTTAACAGTTGATGCTCACCACCCCAGACATTGGTTCCCTGTCTTACACAGGATGCTTTTCGTGCTTGGCCTCTCCATCCCCGCCAGGTTCGCCTGCTTAACGTTTGTGATGCTCTTGCCATCCCAAGCCATGTTCGTCCTGCTTAACAGGCTCATTGTTGCTTTCTCTGCCACCCCCCTAGATCATGGTTCGCCTGCTTAAACGTTTTTTGGCTCTGCATCTCCAGACATGGTTCACCGCCTTAACAGTTGATGCTATGCTGCCATCCAGACATGGTTCGCTTGCTTAACAGTTTGATGCTCCACCACCCAGACAAATGGTTCGCCTGCTTAACCAGGATTCCTCAAGAATGTTTGGCCATCTCAAGTTGTTGCCCACTGCCCAGACATGGTTCAGCTACTGCTTAACAGTTGGCTTCGCCACCCCAGACATGTTCACCTGCTTAAACAGTTGGATGCTCACACTCATCCATCCCAGCCATGGAAAATAAATAAACATTAATATGGTGTTTGTTCTTCACTGGCTGCCCTTTTCTTMTGGCAACAGTTAATGTGATTGCACACTGTGGTATTTCACCCAATAGATATGGGAGTTTATCAAAATTAGCTTGCTCAGGGGACTCTTCTTCTGGTTCATCTCTGTAGGTGATGGCTTTGTTATGGAAGTTTTTGCAATCTCTTCCTTTTAGGTATTTGTAGAATTTAACGCCTCTTTTCTGGACTTTGATCATTAGTGTGTATTGGCRTAATTCTGCTCTGCATGCATTATTTGGTGTTTTGCATTTTACACAGAGAATATTTTTGCAGAATTCTGCATGTAGAGTCTCAATTTGTAAATTCTTGGTTGGTGAGCGGACCCCAGACCTCACAACCATAAAGGGCYATGYGTTCTATAACTTWTTCAAGTATTTTTAGCCAGATCCTATTTGGTATGTCAAATTTGACATTCCTTTTGATGGCATTGAAGGCCCTTCTTGCCTCTCAGATCGTTCACAGCTTTGTGGAAGTTACCTGTGGCGCTGATGTTTAGGCCGAGGTATGTATCGTTTTTTGTGTGCTCTAAGGCAACGGTGTCTAGATGAAATTTGTATTTCTGGACCTAGCAACTGGACCTTTTTTGGGACACCATTATTTTTGTCTTACTGAGATTTACTGTCAGGGCCCAGGTCTGACAGAATCTGTGCAGAAGATCTATGTGCTGCTGTAGGCCCTCCGTGGTTGGGGACAGAAGCACCAGATKATCAACAAACAGTAGACATTTGACTTCTGAGTCCAGTAGGGTGAGGCCGGGTGTTGCAGACTGTTCTAGTGCCCTCGCCAATTCGTTGATATATATGTTGAAGAGGGTGGGGCTTAAGCTGAATCATTGTATCACCTCAAGCCCCTGTGGAAAGAAATATGTGTGATTCTTGCCAATTTTAACAGCACACTTGTTGTTTGGGTACACAGATTTTATAATGTCATATGTTTTTCCCTCAACACCACTTTCCATCGATTTGTATAGCAGACACTCATGCCAAATTGAGTCAAAAGCTTTTTTTTTAAATCAACAAATCATGAGAAGACTTTCCACTTGTTTTGGATTGTTTTTCAATTAGGGTTTGCAGGGTGAATACGTGGTCTGACGTACGGAGATTTGGTTAAAAGCCAATTTGACATTAGCTCAATACATTGTTTTCACTGAGGAAATGTACAAGTCTGCTGTTAATGATAATGCAGAGGATTTTCCCAAGGTTGCTGTTGACGTTTATGCCATGGTAGTTATTGGGGTCAAATTTGTCTCCACTTTTGTGGATTAGAGTGATCAGTCCTTGGTCAATCTCTCTCTCTCTCTCTCTCTCTCCTCTCTTTCTGCCCTTCATATACAGTCACAAAATAAACTTTATCACCACTTTGTTTCCTCATAGTTTAGTCTAAAAGCGAGTGGAAATAAGGTCTAGATGTTGTTGTTTTTTACAGTGGAGATTATATTAATGAAATGCCTGGCTGGGRTGATGGGAGAGTGGAGATTATATTAATGCCTGGCTGGGCTGATGGGACAGGAGAGATTATATTTATGAATGGCTGGGCTGATGGGACAGTGGAGATTATATTTATGAATGGCTGGGCTGATGGGACAGTGGAGATTATATTAATGAATGGCTGGGCTGATGGTACAGTAGAGATTATATTTATGAATGGCTGGGCTGATGGGACAGTAGAGATTATATTAATGCATGGCGTGGGCTTGATGGGAAGTGGAGATTATATTATGAATGGCTGGGCTGATGGGACAGGAGATTATTATATTATGAATGGCTGGGCTGATGGGACAGTGGAGATTAATTTATGAATGGCTGGGCTGATGGGACAGTAGAGATTATATTAATGAATGGCTGGGCTGATGGGACAGGAAGATATTATATTTATGAATGGCTGGGTTGATGGGACGTGGAGATTATATTTATGAATGGCTGGGCTGATGGGACAGTAGAGATTATTAATGAATGGCTGGGCTGATGGGACAGTGGAGATTATATTTTGAATGGCTGGGCTGATGGGACAGTGAGATTATATTTATGAATGGCTGGGCTGATGGGACAGTGGAGATTTATATTAATGAATGGCTGGGCTGATGGGACAGTGAGATTATATTAATGAATGGCTGGCCTGATGGGACAGTAGAGATTATATTTATGAATGGCTGGGCTGATGGGACGTGAGATTATTTTATGAATGGCTGGGCTGATGGGACAGTAGAGATTATATTAATGAATGGCTGGGCTGATGGGACAGTAGGATTATATTTATGAATGGCTGGGCTGATGGGACAGTAGAGATTTATTATTTATGAATGGCTGGGCTGATGGGACAGTGGAGATTATATTTATGAATGGCTGGGCTGATGGGACAGTGGAGATTATATTTAATGAATGGCTGGGCTGATGGGACGTGAGATTATATTAATGAATGGCTGGGCTGATGGGACAGTGGAGATTATATTAAATGAATGGCTGGGCTGATGGGACAGTAGAGATTATATTAATGAATGGCTGGTGATGGGAGTAGAGATTATATTATGAATGGCTGGGCTTGATGGGACAGTGGAGATTATATTTATGAATGGCTGGGCTAATGGGACAGTGAGATTATATTTATGAATGGTGGGCTGTGGGACAGTGAGAGATTATATTTATGAATGGTGGGCTGGCTGATGGGACAGTGGAGATATATTTTATGAATGGCTGGGCTATGGGACAGTGGAGATTATATTTATGAATGGCTGGGCTGATGGGACAGTAGAGATTATATTTATGAATGGCTGGGCTGTGGGACAGTGAGATTATATTATGAATGGCTGGGCTGATGGGACAGTAGGTTATATTTATGAATGGCTGGGATGGGACAGTGGAGATTATATTTATGAATGGCTGGGCTAATGGGACAGTGGAGATTATATTTATGAATGGCTGGGCTGATGGGACAGTAGAGATATATTTATGAATGGCTGGGCTGGGCTGATGGGACAGTGGAGAATTATATTTATGAATGGCTGGGCTGATGGGACAGTGGAGATTATATTTAATGAATGGTTGGGCTGATGGGACGTAGAGATTATATTTTAATGAATGGCTGGGCTGGTGATGGGACAGTGGAGATTTATTTATGAATGGCTGGGCTGATGGGACAGTGGAGATTATATTTATGAATGTGGCTGGGCTGATGGGACAGTGGAGATTATTTTATGAATGGCTGGGCTGAATGGGACAGTGGAGATTTATATTTATGAATGGCTGGGCTGATGGGAAGTAGAGATTATATTTATGAATGGCTGGGCTGATGGGACAGTAGAGATTAATTATGAATGGCTGGGCTGATGGGACAGTGGAGATTATATTTATGAATGGTGGGCTGATGGGACAGTGGAGATTATATTTATGAATGGCTTGGGCTGATGGGACAGTGGAGATTATATTTATGAATGGGCTGGGCCTGATGGGACAGTGGAGATTTATATTATGAATGGCTGGGCTGATGGGACAGTGGAGATATATTTATGAATGGCTGGGCTGATGGGACGGTGAGATTATATTTATGAATGGCTGGGCTGATGGGACAGTGGAGATTATATTTATGAATGGCTGGGCTGATGGGACAGTAGAGTATTATATTATGAATGGCTGGGCTGATGGGACAGTGGAGATTATATTTATGAATGGCTGGGCTGATGGGACAGTGGAAGATTATATTTATGAATGGCTGGGCTGATGGGACAGTGGAGATTATATTATGAATGGCTGGCTGATGGGACAGTGGAGATTATATTTAATGAATGGCTGGGCTGATGGGACAGTGGAGTTATATTTATGAATGGCTGGGCTGATGGGACAGTGGAGATTATATTTAATGAATGGCTGGGCTGATGGGACAGTGGAGATTATATTTATGAATGGCTTGGGCTGATGGGACAGTAGAGATTATATTTAATGAATGGTGGGCTGATGGGACAGTGGGATTATATTTATGAATGGTGGCTGATGGGACAGTGGAGATTATATTTATGAATGGCTGGGCTGTGGGAAGTGGAATTATATTATGAATGGCTGGGCTGATGGGACAGTGGAGATTATATTTATGAATGGCTGGGTGATGGGACAGTGGAGATTATTTTATGAATGGCTGGGCTGATGGGACAGTGGATGCACAGTGATTCCTCAGATAGAAACAGTAAATAGGCATTTTGATTGGGGTACACGCGTGGGTAGAAATAGATAACGTCTGACATACTCTTTCAACCAATCGGCATCCAGGATAGACCCGCCTGTTTTATAATCATTTGTACTTTCTTTCAGCTCCAGCTATATTGACTGAAGGTGTGTGTTTATGTGTGTGTGGGGGATTGGTCAACAGAGTAAAGAGGAAATATGTTCCAGTAATAGTCATGCGTTCAACTGTTATTCGTATCTCACTACGTGGGCAAAGCCATTCAATACAGTCAGACACTCAGAAGCTGTCTCTCCTATAGAGATCCTGATAAAGTAGACAGAATGCTCCTTGGACAATCCTTTTTGATCGCCGGTAAGTCTCTACTCTTCTATTTTCTTTGTTTTTTCATTTTTCCTCTCTTCTCCTCTCACCTCTAACGTGCTCCAGGGGGTGCGCTGCTCAGGGGTGCTTGCTCTCCAAGGGGGTGCTGCTCCAGGGGTGCTGCTCCAGGGGGTGCTCCTCCTATGTGTGTATGTCGTTTTTTTATCAGAAAAGGACACATTTATAAAGAGTTATTCTCTTGTCTGTTCTCCAGCGCTGCAGGCCAGCCTCTTTCTGGGTAAGTGAATCATCTTACAGTGATTACGGATGCTATGTGTAGTCGAGGCTGAAAACACTCATCGAGGTGTCAGAGAAAAGTTTTTTTTTTTTTTTTCTTTTATTTTTTCTTCCTGTTCCAGTTATGGAATGTCAGAGATTCGACACAGGTTCCTGACATGTGGTGATCCCAGCCGTCCAGTGTGGTAAAGTACTCTCAGTGCGGTAAAGTAATCCAGTGTGGTAAATAACCCAGTGTGGTAAAGTAACTCCAGTGCGGTAAGTAACTCCAGTGCGGTAAAGTAACCAGTGTGGTAAAGTAACTCCAGTGTGGTAAAGTAACCCAGTGTGGTAAAGTAACTCCAGTGTGGTAAAGTAATCCAGTGTGGTAAAGTAACTCCAGTGGGTAAGTAACTCAGTGGTAAAGTATCCAGTGTGGTAAAGTAACTCCATGTGGTAGTAACCCAGTTGGTAAAGTAACTCAGGGGTAAAGTAATCAGTGTGTAAAGTAATCCAGTGGTGGTAAAGTAACTCCAGTGTGGTAAAGTAACTCCAGTTTTCCTCAGAACCTTCAGTCCTAGTATATCTACACCTGTGCACTGAGTTTCTTTTACAGGGCAGTTTCCCGGACACAAAAGTCCTGGACTAAAAGCACTTTGAATGGAGATAATGTTCTTTTTAGTTGAGGAAACTGGCCTCATATGGTTTAGCAAGTGTTACCCACTATGTTGTTGTGTGTGTGGTGTGTGTGTGTGTGTGTGTGTGTGTGTGTGTGTGTGTGTGTGTGTGTGTGTGTGTGTGTGTGTGTGTGTGTGTAGATGACGGTGTGATCATAGTGTATGGGGTCAAATTCAGCACTATTGAGAAGTCATCAAACGAGAGCCCTAAAGCTGTCCGATACAGAGGCCTTCACGCGTGTGTCTAAGAGGTATGTACACACACGCATGTGCACACACACACGGAAAGTACACGGAAAGTACACAACTTCAGTCATATCAAGCTCACTGAGTCTATAATGTTTGCAATGTTCTGCTTAACAACATCGTTTATTTCCCAACTTCAGTGTCCTGTTGGCATGTTTGTCCAGAATTTGACAGTAATCGGGCCATATCCACAAAGCGTCTCAGAGTAGAAAATGTGTCGTAAGTGCTGAGAATAGATACAATTTCCTCCTACTCTTATGGGTAGAAATAAAAGCTATGCCTGAAACCTCTTTAGTCATAAGAGTCCTACCTAGTCGACAGATACTGAGGAGACATCATGAGCTGTCCTAACCAGTTCAGAGTTACCAGCAGGTGTGTTGATATAGAAAAGGTAGCCAGTGGCTCATAGAGAGGCAATTGCTTGGGAGATATTAAAATAATGTTTAGATACTCTCAGACCATGAGAAACACGATTCTCTGGTCTGATGAAACCTAGATTGAACTCTTTGGCCTGAATGCCGAGCGTAATCCCTACAGTGAAGCATGGTGGTGGCAGCATCATGCTGTGGGGATGTTTTTCAGAGGCAGGGACTGGGAGACTAGTCATGATCGAGGGAAAGATGAATGTAGCAAAGTACAGAGAGATCCTTGATGAAAACCTGCTCCAGAGCTGGGGCGAAGGTTCACCTTCCAACAGGACAACGACTCTAAGCACAAAGCCAAGACAATGCAGGAGTGGCTTTGGGACAACTCTCTGAATGTCCTTGGGTGGCCCAGCAAGAGCCTGGACTTGAACCCCATCGAACATCTCTGGAGAGACCTGAAAATAGCTGTGCAGCGACACTCCCCATCCAACCTGACAGAGCTTGAGAGGATCTGCAGGGAAGAATGTGAGAAACTCCCCAAATACAGATGTGCCAAGCTTGTAGCGTCATACCCAAAAATACGAGGCTGTAATCACTGCCAAAGGTGCTTCAACAAAGTACTGAGTAAAGGGCCTGAATACTTATGTAAATGTGATATTTCCGTGATTTTCTCCTTATAAATTTGAAAAAATATMAAAAATCTGTTTTGCTTTGTCATTATGGGGTATTGTGTGTAGATTAAAGGAGACAAAATACAATTTAATACATTAGAATAAGGCCGAAGCGTAACAAAATGTGGAAAAAGTCAAGGGGTCTGAATCCCRTCCGAATGCCCTGTATGTAACCACTCCCTGTATTAGTTCAGACAGATGGGAATCATATCAAGAACAGCTTCACAGCAAAACTGAGCTGCACTGAATCAGGAAGTGGTCCTAAAACTGACAGCACAGAGAGGGGAAATGGAGAGAAATAACATCATGTTTTTTAAAAACCTAAGTAAGGACAGTGTCCGTGGTGTTTTAGGTGTGTGACATTACTACTAATCATCCAGGTGTGATGGAAATGGGAAGTGTGATGTGGCGACCTTGGAGTGTGTGTGACTCTGTACTCCGCATACCAGAATAATATCTTCCTGGACGTTACCTATGGCTGCTGGAGAGCAGTGAGTAACTACACCACACACACACACCAGACAGACAGACAGCAGACAGACAGACAGACAGACAGACAGACAGACAGACACGACAGACAGACAGACAGACGAAGACAGACAGACGACAGACAGACAGACAGACAGACAGACAGACAGACAGACGACAGACAGACAGACGAGACAGCGACACATGCAAGCTCACACACACACTCTCACACACACACAGAAAAAGGCTGAATCCTTTTCTCTATATGATGTATGTGTGATGTGTTTGTATCAATCAGATTTTTGTCGTCCACAGAGAAGGTGACTACCTGTGAGGGTGCCGGTGTGGTGCATTTGGAATGTGTAAGAAACAACACTGTGTGTCAATCGGTTTCTTAGTTGAGTTGACTCGTGAGTCTCTCATGCTCCCTCTTCGCTCTCTCTCATAGGAGACAGGGTGTCTTTCTCCAGAAAGCACTGTATGGACGCACAGACAGCCGGACCTGCAGTCAGGGACGACCTCAGAGTCAGCTGACTAACACAAAGTGTTCCCAGGAAGGAACTCTGGCACTCTGTCACAGAGGTACAAACACACAGACACACACACACACACCATATAGTGTGCAGAGCCAAGTAAAACGCTAAAGCAAATCAGGAGATCCTCAGATCCAAGTCAAATCCAGGTAGCCTCCAGATCCAAGTCAAATCCAGGTAGATCCCCCAATTTAGTCAATCAGGTATATCCTCCAGATCAAGTTAAATCCAGGTAGATCCTCCAGATCAAGTAAATCCAGGAGATCCCTCCAGATCAAGCAAATCCAGGTAGATCCTCCAGATCCAAGTCAAATCCAGGAGATCCCTCCAGATCCAAGTCAAATCCAGGTAGATCCCTCCAGATCCAAGTCAAATCCAGGGAGTCATTCCAGATCCAAGTCAAATCCAGGGGATCCTCCATATCCAAGTCAAATCCAGGTAGATCCCTCCAGATCCAAGTCAAATCCAGGGAGATCACTCCAGATCCAAGTCAAATCCAGGGAGATCTCCAGATCTAAGTCAAACCCAGGTAGGTCCCTCCAGATCCAAGTCAAATCCAGGTAGATCCGTCAGATCCAAGTCAAATCCAGGAGATCCCTCCAGATCCAAGTCAAATCCAGGGAGATCCCTCCAGATCAATGTCAAATCCAGGCAGATCCCTCAGATTCAAGTCAAATCCAGGGAGATCCCTCCAGATCCAAGTCAAATCCAGGTATATCACTCCAGATCCAAGTCAATCCAGGTAGATCACTCCAGATCCGAGTCAAATCCAGGGAGATCACTCCAGATTCAAGTCAAATCCAGGTAGATCCTCCAGATCCAAGTCAAATCCAGGGAGATCCTCCAGTTCAAGTCAAATCCAGGTAGATCCTCCAGATCCAAGTAAAATCCAGGCAGATCACTTCAGATTCAAGTCAAATCCAGGTAGATCCATCCAGATCCAAGTCAAATCCAGGTAGATCATCCCAGATTCAAGTCAAATCCAGGTAGATCCCTCCAGATCCAAGTAAAATCCAGGTAGATCACTCCAGATCCAAGTAAAATCCAGGTAGATCACTCAGATCCAAGTCAAATCCAGGGAGATCCTCCAGATCCATGTAAATCCAGGTAGATCCTTCCAGATATATAGTGATCCAGGTAGATCCTCCAGATCCAAGTTGGAATTTGACATTTTTAACTTCTCAGGAGGTCAGGAGGTCCGTCAAATCCGTCCACTAGGTGCGAACAAAACAAGTACCTGGAGCTAGAACCCAGGTCAGTATGACAGACTGCTGCTGTTCAGACCACAGCACCATCCATCCACATTTAGTTATCAAGTCTTAATACATCGCAAAACTTAACAGTGTAGTCATTTTTCTGTTTTTAACCTTAATGTAACCAATCAGAATGATGTCTGAAGTTACTTAGAGTTGTTTTTGTCTCTAAACCTGATATGCCTAAACCCTTAACTTAGGCCACATCGCCACTAGGGGCAACGCTATTACCATCAAGTAGGCTTCCATTTAAAGCAACTTCAAAATTTGACGTTTGGAGAAATGTGGACAAACGTGTAATTTTGCAGTGAGACTGTGAGAGCTTGTTGATCAAATCAGCATCAAGTACAGGGGCTCAGAGGGCTCGGAGCCAACCACTCAGACAAGCTCCAGATATCCGTTTTTACAGGTTATGTTGGAGTTGTGTTGTGGCTTTGTTATGGTTCTACTGGTGTTGCTCTGTGGTTGTACCAGGTGTGACGGGAAGCAGATGTGTGAGGTGAACATGAGAGTGAATCAAATCTCAGACCCTTGTTATGGACCTACAATACCTGGACTCACCTACATCTGCCTGCCTGCTAGTCAGTATTCTCCCTCTGGCGCTCTCCTCTCCTGTCCATGGCTTGTCGTTACTTGATACCCCGCACAGGTTGTTGTCCACTGCATTCCTTCTGACACCTATAATGTACTTGAACATAGACAACAACCTGTTGTGGTGTCGAGTGAACAACTAGTCAATTGAAATGTGCTTGTGCATGATACAAAGTAGTCAAGACTTATCATGAATGGAGCCCCACACTGTGTTGTCACAATCTCTCCTTCCCTCCCACCTCTTTTGATTACTCCTCCCCTCTCTTTGATTACTCCTCCCACCTCTCTTTAATTACTCCTCCCACCTCTCTTTGATTCTCCTCCACCTCTCTTTGATTACTCCTCCCACCTCTCTTTGATTACTCCCCCACCTTTCTTTTGATTACTCCCCTCCACCCTTTCTTTGATTACTCTCCACCTCTCTTTGATGCTCCTCCCTCTTTGATTATCTCCCACTCTCTTCTGATTACTCCTCCCACCTCTCTTTGATTACTCTCCCACCTCTCTTTGATTGCTCCTCCCACCTCTTTGATTACTCTCCCACCTCTCTTTGATTACTCCTCCCACCTCTCTTTGATTACTCCTCCACCTCTCTTTGATTGCTCCCCCCCACTTCTTTGATTGCTCCCCCCACCTTCTTGATGCTCCCCCTTTCGATTGCCCCCCCACTTTCTTTGATTGCTCCCCCACCTTTCTTTGATTGCTCCTCCCACCTCTCTTTGATTGCTCCCCCACCTTTCTTTGATTGCTCCTCCCACCTCTCTTTGATTGCTCCCCCACCTTTCTTTGATTACCCTCCCACTTTTCTTTGATTGCTCCTCCCACCTCTCTTTCTTGCTCTTCATCCTTTTCTTACCCCCCCCATTATCTCAGCAGCAGGGTGATGTTGTGTCTCAGCAGCAGGGCTGATGTTGTGTCTCAGCAGCAGGGTTGATGTTGTGTCTCAGCAGCAGGGTGATGTTGTGTCTTAGCAGCAGGGCTGATGCTTGTGTTCAGCAGCAGGGGTTGATGTTGTGTCTTAGCAGGCAGGGCTGGATGTTGTGTCTTAGCAGCAGGGCTGATGTTGTGTCTCCAGCAGGGTTGATGTTGTGTCTTAGCAGCAGGCTGATGTTGTGTCTTAGCAGCAGGGCTGATGTTGTGTCTCAGCAGCAGGGTGATGTTGTGTTTTAGCAGCAGGGATGATGTTGTGTCTAGCAGCAGGGCTGATGTTGTGTTCAGCAGCAGGGCGATGTTGTGTCTAGCAGCAGGGCTGATGTTGTGTCTTAGCAGCAGGCTGATGTTGTGCTCAGCAGCAGGGCTGATGTGTGTCTCAGCAGCAGGGCTGATGTTTGTCTTCAGCAGCAGGGTGATGTGTGTCTTAGCAACAGGGCTGATGTTGTGTCTTAGCAACGGGCTGATGTTGTGTCTTAGCAGCGGGCTGATGTTGTGTGTGCGTTGTGTTTTCAGAGACCAGTATCACCTGCGAAGGCTCAACCAGCTCCCTGGACGTGGTGAGCACACGATTACACCCACAAACACCTCACCTAAACATCCCCCTCAGCCCTCCCCTGTGTGAGTAAGGGTGCAATTCAATTATCGTGTGGTTGTGTGTGTGTGTGTGTGTGTGTGTGTGTGTTGTGTGTGTGTGTGGGTAAGGGTGTGATAAGGTGGTTTCTGCTAGAGACGGCTCTACCTGTTCTGCTGGACGCCACGAGCTCAGCAACCAGAACTGTCTGCAACCCAAAACCCTGGACGTTGTCAAACAATGGTACACTCTCCCTCTCTATCCATCTCCCCATCTCTCCTCTCTGGTTTGGGGATGTCAGTGGTGTTGAAAGGTGGTATACAAATATCCCCCCTGTGTGTGCATGTGTGTTACAACMGTGTTATAAATGTGTAACTCTGCAGGTGTGAGGGAAAGAGTCAATGCACTGTGGGGCTTGATCCGGTCTTCGGGGACCCCTGCTACGGAACCTACAAATAGAGATTGGAGATTTCCTACACCTGTCTGGGAGTATGTGAGTACAAAACAGCTATCAGCTAAGTGCGGAAGAAGAAGAAGAGAGGAGATGAGGAGTGGAAGGAGGTGAGGAGAGGAAGGGGATTAGATGAGGAGAGGAGAGGAGGGAGGAGATGAAGTGTAGATGGAGAGGAAAGAGGAGAGGAAGGAGAGGACGGAAAGGATGGAGAGGATGAGAGGAAGGCGATGAGGGGAGGAGATAAGGAGGGGAAGGTGAGGAAAGAGAGATGATCAGGAGAGGAAGAAAAGAAGATGAGGAGATGAGGAGAGGAAGGAGAGGAGTTGAGGAGATAAGGAGAGGAGTTGAGGAGATGAATCAAGAAGAGCAAGGAGAGGAGATGAGGAAATGAGGAAGCTACTGTAGACTATTGAGATGGTAGAGAGGAGAGTAAGTTACTGTACTGTTAACATGATACAGAGGAGGAGATGAAGGAGAAGAGGATGGAGGAGAGGAAGAAGAGGATAGGGGAGATGAAAGAGAGGAAGGGTGGAGAGGAGGAAGCCTTTGTTGGTGATTGAAATGTTGGAAAGGAGATGAAGCCACTGTAGACTATGGGGATAGTAGACAGGAAGACACTGTAGACTATGGAGATAATAGACAGGAAGCCACTGTAGACTATGGAGATAATAGACAGGAAGCCACTGTAGACTATGGAGATAGTAGAGAGGAAGACACTCTAGACTATGGAGGTAATGGAGAGGAAAACTCTGTAGACTATGGAGGTAATGGAGAGGAAAACTCTGTAGACTATGGAGGTAATGGAGAGGAAGCCACTGTAGACTATGGAGATAGTAGAGAGGAAGCCACTGTAGACTATGGAGGTAATGGAGAGGAAAACTCTGTAGACTATGGAGGTAATGGAGAGGAAGCCACTGTAGACTATGGAGGTAATGGAGAGGTAGCCACTGTAGACTATGGAGGTAATGGAGAGNTAGACTATGGAGACACACCCTCTGACTGTAACCTACCTCAGCCCCTACAGTGTAATGATGGCCTGGCTCGGCTGCTGCCACTTCCTGTCCTCCTCCATCGGTGAGTCCTGTCTCCTCTACTGCTGGTCTACATATGAACCCACATTAAGTGGTGTGATAAACACATGGCTGAATCTTTTTATCTGTGTTTTTCTTTCATTCAACAGAAGTATTCCGATTGGATGCCCTTTTTACTCTGGATTTACTCCATAATCAAACACGATGAATCACRGATAAATCAACTAAGCAACCAATCAATAAGTCAATGTGCAAACTAGTGACTGTATGTTGTTGTGTAGCCAGCTCATGTTCAGACCAGTGTTTTTAGAGAACACAACCCTACTTATGTTAATGATTTGGATGTTAACAAATATGTTACAATTAAAATAAAATTAATGTGAGGCAGCTGAGAAATTGACTTTTTCTTCTGAAACAGAGAACGTTTTCCTTAACGTTTTACCATGTTAGTAGTGCCTGACTCTAGCCTGGAAGACTATTTACATTAAATGGTTAAATGGACACTTTTGCATTGGTATTACACACTTCAATACTCTGGAAGTGATTTTGAAATTTTCCGCATTGACTGACCTTCATGTCTTAAAACTTCTTAGTGATAGGCGTTCTGCTACCGTTCAGTTGGCGCCATCGATTTGAGTCATCTACTCGTTCAACATGCAGAGACTCCGAAAATCTACCCCTAAACTGTCTTTCAACAAGTCAAAATACGTTTCCATTTACTCCTCAGCTACCCTAAAATGTAATCAAACTGTAATATTTCTTACGGAAGAAGTATGTTCAATAGGAAACTGATTTTAGCAGGTGCGTACTGTCTTCATGGTGCGCCCAAACACYAATTTCCAAGACTGTGTCTCTGTACTAAAACTGATATTTCTTATTCGTTTTTGAAGTTACAAGCCTGAAACCTTGAACATTGACTGCTGACACATGGTGGAAGCCATAGGAATTACATCCAGGSAGCTAATTTTGGATATGACCTTTTACTTGCCTTTCTAAGAGGATGGTCTCTCAAAAAAAAATTGTTTGGTTTTTCTTTGGATTTTCTCCTACCATATCTATTGTGTTATATTCTCCTACATTATTTTAACATTTCTACAAACGTCAAAGTGTTTTCCTTCCAATGGTACCAATTATATGCATATCCTGGCATCAGGGCCTGAGCAACAGGCAGTTTACTTTGGGCATGTCATTCAGACAGGAAGTGGAGAAAAAAGGGGCCTAGCCCTAAGAATTAAAGGAATGATGGACTGTCATTTCTCTTTGCTTATTTGAGCATAATATGGACTTGGTCTTTTACKAAATAGGGCTGTCTTCTGTATACCACCTCTACCTTGTCACAACACAACGTATTGGCTCAAATGCATTAAGAAGGAAAGAAATTCCACAAATTAACTTTTAACAATGCACACCTGTTCATTTAAATGCATTCCAGGTGACTACCTCATAAAGCTGGTTGAGAGAATGCCAAGAGTGTGCAAAGCTGTCATCAAGGCAAAGAGTGGCTACTTCAAAGAATCTCAAATATAAAATATATTTTGATTTGTTTAACACTTTTTTGGTTACTACATGATTCCGTGTTATTTCATAGTTTTGACGTCATCACTATTATTCTACCATGTAGAAAATAGTAAAAATAAAGAAAAACCCTTGAATGAGTAGGTGTGTCCAAACTTTTGACTGGTACTTTATATAAACCCCTTCCCAAAAAACTGTTTTCCACTGGAGGGAATGCTCAAGGTCCTTAAATATATTTAGGCTACTAGCAAGGCCCCCAACATTTTGAGATACCCCTACCCGAGGCATAGCAAAACACAACCACTGTCACGCCCTGACCGTAGAGATATTTTTATGTCTCTATTTTGGTTTGTTCAGTGTGTGATTTGGGTGGACATTTTATGTTCATTCTTCTAGATTTTCTATTTCTTTGTGTTTGGCCGGGTGTGGTTCTCAATCAGAGAACCGAGGGCCTCCAGTCCGGAGCCTCCAGCGAAGCCCTCCAGTCCGGAGCCTCCAGAGGCGCCCTCCAGTCCGGAGCCTCCAGAGGCGCCCTCCAGTCCGGAGCTTCCAGAGGCGCCCTCCAGTCCGGAGCTTCCAGAGGCGCCCTCCAGTCGAGCTTCCAGCGAAGCCCTCCAGTGCGGAGCCTCCAGAGTGGCCCTCCAGTCCGGAGCTTCCAGAGGCGCCCTCCAGCCCGGAGCTTCCAGAGGCGCCCTCCAGTCCGGAGCCTCCAGAGGCGCCCTCCAGTCCTGAGCTTCCAGAGGCGCCCTCCAGTCTGAGCTTCCAGAGGCGCCCTCCAGCCCGGAGCTTCCAGAGGCGCCCTCCAGTCCGGAGCTTCCAGAGCGCCCTCCAGCCCGGAGCTTCCAGAGCGCCCTCCAGCCGGAGCTTTCAGAGGCGCCCTCCAGTCCGGGAGCTTCCAGAGGCGCCCTTAATAAGCTCATATAACCAAATATTGCAAGCTCTGATATGGTTAAAATTTGGATAACAAGTAGTCAGTTGTTTTCCCTACATACACTAACAAACAGCATTAGGGTAACTTAATACATTTAGGAAATATAGACCTGTAAATATAGACCTGTAAATATAGCTGTACATGTAGACCTGTAAACATAGACCTGTAAACATAGACCTGTAAATATAGGCCTGTAAATATAGGCCTGTAAATATAGGCCTGTAAATATAGACCTGTAAACATAGACCTGTAAATATAGACCTGTAAATAGACCTGTAAATATAGACCTGTAAATAGACCTGTAAACATAGACCTGTAAACATAGACCTGTAAATATAGACCTGTAAATATAGACCTGTAAATATAGACCTGTAAATAGACCTGTAAATATAGACCTGTAAATATAGAGCTGTAAATATAGAGCTGTAAATAGACCTGTAAATAGACCTGTAAATAGACCTGTAAACATAGACCTGTAAACATAGACCTGTAAACATAGACCTGTAAATAGACCTGTAAACATAGACCTGTAAACATAGACCTGTAAATATAGACCTGTAAATATAGACCTGTAAATATAGACCTGTAAACATAGACCTGTAAATATAGACCTGTAAACATAGACCTGTAAACATAGACCTGTAAACATAGACCTGTAAATATAGACCTGTAAATATAGACCTGTAAACATAGAGATGCAGCAGACGATACAATAAACACAGAGATATCAACTGAATATTTACGACGAATATAAGCTTTACTTTTTTGTAACTGATTAGTAGACATTTTACAAGTAATGTTGCTCTCATTCAGTGCTGTATGGTCATGCATGACAATAATCCATATAGTTACACATGTATTTTAATGTTGTGACTATTGTAATCTGATCTAAGGAAAGCAAGTGGGCTCAGACATCAACATAACATKTTTTAATTAATCAGGGGGGCACCACAGATTATCTTTGGGACCACCCTGGTTTTGCCTCAAATCCAATATGGCTGCCGTATGATTTGATATTGAGATAAAAACGGCTGCATTGGCTCTTTAAAGACACAATAACACAATACAAAATAAATAAGGGCAATTTATACGCAGGTAAAGGTGTCTTAGTCTCATCTTGTTAGCCATATTGGATTATGAATCAAATTGATTTACACTTGTTTTACGCAATTCAGAAAAAATGCCTTTAATTTACATGTTTTTTTTACAGTACAGGTGACTTAACTCCCATCAAATGGTATTACAGTTTGATTGAAGTTAAATCAGCTGCCAAGGCAGCAGTTACTCTTCCTGGGGTCTGGCTAAATTAAGGCAGTTATACCATTTTTTAAACATTACAATACATTCACAACAGATTTCACAACACATTAAATGTGTGCCCTCAGGCCCCTACTCCACTACCACATATCTACAACACAATATCCATGTGTACGTGTGTGTATGTTATCATGTGTGTGTATGCATGTGTCTGTCCCTATGTTTGCGTTGCTTCAAGGTCCTGCTGTTCCATAAGGTGTATTTTTATKAGTTTTTTAAAATCTGATAATACTGCTTGCGTCAGTTTGTCATGACTTTTCCCTGTTGGGTGGGGGTCATAAAACACCCTTTCTCTCTCCCGGGGAAACCCCCCCACCGGTTTATGACCCRCTCCATAAATACCAAATCTCTCTCTATCCACTCTTTAGAATGGACTTTGAAAATCCTTTCTTACCACAGAGATAGACTTTGCAATACTGTAACATCAAAAGGTTGGGGAATGGAACAGTATTTCTGTAATCCAACCAGTTGAAAGTGTCCGTTGGTACTTAAAGGATATGATGTCAGATCATTTGTTGTCTGAGACATGATTACTGATGACAGGACAACTTAAATTGTATATTGTAAAGTCTACACATCCTAGTTATCAGATTTACATGTAAATGTTGCAAAATTTATATGATTGAATATGAAACTATTTGTGAGAAGATGAAATGTGATTTTAGCCTTGTAAATGAGAGAATTGATTTCATAGTATGTTATGTTCAATCAGTAACCCCGCCCACGGGAGCACAGACATTGGTTGGAAATGATGAACCAATCCCCTTCGCCTCTCCAGTACAAAAGTCCCCGTGAGCTGCGCGAACTGATTATGGCAAAATGGTATGACCTTTGAACTATTATTCACTAAAGAAGAAGTGATACATCCTAGACGTCGTGTTGTAAATGTACGTGACCTAGGYAAGGAGAGACAATCTCCTCAGATTGACAGGGTACTTCAACGTGACCAGAAAGATTATTCAAAGGACAATGGTGATCTCTGCTGGACAAACCAGTCTTCCATCTTCGACCCATCTATTGAAGCGCAGCGCAGCTCAGAGTAAATATATATCTTGCATTTTCCTTTTCCAAATGGGCGATTATTAGAATGCATAAGATTCTGTATTTACGGTAGCATAGCTTCTCAAGATCCGATAGAGACCCAATCCCTTTGTCCCTCAGTCTTCCCGCTCTTTCATTCAAACCCAACCCCCTTCCTTTGTGTAACCAGCCGTCATATCGGGTTAATCCGCTAGGGACTTATCCTGACATGATTAGTAATTGATGTATGATCTATCCTGTGTATATATTATGTATTTCTGTGATTTGATTAGTTATTAAATAAATAATTAAGCCAGTTTGTCACGTCCTGACCATAGTTCCTATGTGTGTTGCTTGTTTTAGTGTTGGTCAGGACGTGAGCTGGGTGGGCATTCTATGTTGTGTGTCTAGTTTGTCTGTTTCTGTGTTCAGCCTAATATGGTTCTCAATCAGAGGCAGCTGTCAATCGTTGTCCCTGATAGAGAATCATATATAGGTGGCTTGTTTTGTGTTGGGATTTTGTGGGTGGTTGTTTACTGTCTCTGTGTTTTGTCTGCACCAGCTAGGACTGTGACGGTTTGCCACATTTTTGTTATTTTGTATTATTGTAAGTGTTCACTGTTTTTCTTCTATTAAACATGTTGAGCACTGGCTACGCTGCGTGTTGGTCCGATCCCTGCTACACCTTCTCTTCTCTTGAAGAGGAGGAAGGCTGCCGTTACACAGTTTGCATAGTGCTGATTCATAATTTAAACTAGGGTCCATGCAGATAACCAATAATTTTACGACATTTGAAATGAGAACTAATAAGGTAATAATTAATTTATAGAAGACTAATTGATCAGATATTAAAATATCTGAAGAGTTATATTCGGTAAAATTATAACTTTGTAATCTCAACATTTTCCCGTGGTGCCTCGACTTCCTAGTTAATTAAGTTTAAATGATTAGTTTAGTCACGTAACAATAATTACACATAGAGAATTGATTTGATAAAATAACAGTCTTCACATTTAATGATAGTAAAGACACGGCACGTTACCTGATGTGGAATAGAGCTCCATGTAGTCATGGGTCTAAGTAGTACTGTGCGCCTCCCATAGTCTGTTCTGGACTTGGGGACAGTGACGAGACCATTGGTGGCATGTCTTGTAGGGTATGCATGGTTGTCTGCGCTCTGTGCTAGTCGTTTAACAATACTATCAACAAGGCAGGTCCTACAGGCTCTAGTTTTGTCGCACCTGGACTAATGTTCAGTCGTGTGGTCAGGTGCCACAAAGAGGGAGTTAGGAAAATTGCAATTGGCTCAGAACAGGGCAGCACGGCAGGCTCTTCGATTCACACAGAGTCTCAACATTAATAATATGCATCTCAATCTCACCTGGCTCAAAGTGGAGGAGAGATTGACTTCATCAGGTATTGAGATGTTGAAAGCACCGAGCTGTCTGTTTCAGTGGTGCTGAGAGAAAGAGAGAGAGAGAGAGAGAGGTTTCAGTGTCATCGTGGTTACTCCAGATCGGATGGCAGACCTGTAGGTAGCATGAGTGTGCTAATACAGTGCCACAGCCCTCCATCTCACAGCGAACATACTGCACTGAGGGCCTTCTTCTCTTGTTAACAGGAGAGAGGGAATTGATATTATACTATTCATATAATGTTTCAGAAAGGGGGCCTTTCCAAATATTGAGAGCAGATCGTTGGACTGACATGATGGTTACAAGTTCGTACACAGTTACAGTATATTCACGGTTACGAGGCAAAAAAAAAAAAAAAGTACCTTCTTTTTGGCAGTCGAGGAGTTTTGTGATCTTTCTGTCGTCAACCTCTCCTATGATGACAGGGTAATGAACAGCTTAGCATTGGCTGTGTGGAGTCTTAACTCATCCCTCCATGCTATCCCTTTTCATGGTCTATACATTTTTTGAAAATGGGTGGTTCGAGCCCCGAATGCTGATTGGCTGACAGCCATTGTATATCAGACCGTATACCACGGGTATGACAAAACATGTATTTTTTATTGTTCTAATTACGTTGGTAACCATTTTATAATAGCAATAAGGCACTACGGGGGTTTGTGGTATATGGCCGATATACCACGGCTAAGGGCTGTATCCAGGCACTCCGCGTTGCGTCGTACTTAAGAATAGTCCTTAGCGGTGGTATATTGGCCATATACCACATCCCCTTGGGCCTTAGTGCTTAAGTAGATCTATCCGTCCATCATGTTCCCCCATCCATCCCTCCATCACTTACTTCCTAGAAGGCTCCTCTCCCAACTAATTTCCTGTCTTCAAATCGATCTCTGGCATTCCATCTTCTTTTATCTCTCTCTTCTCTTCTTTCTGCTTCGTAGGACGTTGGCTTGTTTTCTGAGGCTCTCTGTAGACGTGAGATGGAGGTAAATAAAAATACATTTCCTTTAAGTGGATCTTTCACTTAGTTACTTGTATAAACAATATGTAGATATTACCTGCAGAGTAGTCATTCATATTAATGTACTGGTATTAACTATTACATACACCATTAATTTGGACAGGCAGTTAACTGACTTCCTCTTTGCAACAGGTTTGTAGTGGAGGTCATTGGGGTCATCTCTGAAAGGAAGGTCCTCGACTTCCCCAGCTCTGGCCGCGTTGGGTCTGGGAGCTTTTAGGTCTGGAGGGCCTTGAGGCTAGTGAGGGGGACAGATAGGAACTGTTTTAGAGAAAATTGAGCAGTTTGGCTTACATATAGACTCATTCTAAGGGCCCAGTTTCCTGGACGAAAATTGAGCAGTTTGGCTTACATATAGACTCATTCTAAGGGCCCAGTTTCCTGGACACCAATTAAGCCCAGTCCAGGGCGAAAAATAATTTTTTAAAGGTGCATTTAGGCTATATTGCTTTGACCAAAGCATGTCACTTATGTGAATATGAGTTTGGAGCTGTCTGGCCGCAAGTCGGATGGCATTGCCTTTCTTGTGTTCATTGACCCTACAGTTACAGAGATGTTTCTTATACAATGGAAGTTGTGTTATCTACTTAGGCTAAGAACCCAGCCTCTTGTTCTGCTAGCAAAATGTGTCTCTCAAAAGAGTCGATAGTCATTARGTACCGTGGACATGAAACCATATCGCGGGGGGTTCAGAAAGAGTGTGGTCTTCTACAACAGTGACTGGAAATACACTAAACACCTGCTCCAGCGTTTAGGATTTGAGATCAAATATTTCATACCAAKGCTGGGACCGAGAGACTGGAAAACAGCTTCTATCTCAAGGCCATCAGACTGTTAAATAGCCATCACTAGCACATTGGAGGCTGCTGTCTATATACATAGACTTGAAATCACTAGCCACTTTAATAATAGAACACTAGGCACCTTAATAATGTTTATATATTTTGCATTTTTCATCTCATATGTATATACTGTATTCTATTCTACTGTATCTTAGTCTATGCTGCTCTGACATTGCTCGTCCATATATTCATATATTCTTAATTCCATTCCTTTACTTAGATTTGTGTGTACTGTGTGTACTGTTGTGAAATTGTTAGATATAACTTGTTAGATATTACTGCAGTGTCGGAGCTAGAAACACAGGCATTTTGCTACACCCGCAATAATATCTGCTAAACATGTGTATGTGACCAATAAAATTTGATTTGATTTGATATGAGGCGACAGTACAGAATATCACCTTTTTCGGGGGGTATTTTCATACATAGCCGTTTTACCGTTTTACCGTAGAAATGAAGGCACTTAGGCCTCCCAAGTGGCGCAGAGGTCTAAGGCACTGCATCACAGTGCTAGCTGTACCACTAGAGGTTAGATTCCAGGATCTGTCGCTGCCGGCCGCAACCGGGAGACCCATGGGGTGGCGCACAATTGGCCCAGCGTCGTCCAGGTTAGGGAAGGGTTTGGCCGGCAGAGATGTCCTTGTCCCATCGCGCTCTAGCGACTACTGTGGCGGGCTGGGCGCAGTGCATGCTGACACGGACGCCAGGCGCACAGGATTTTTCTCTGACACATGCGTGTGGCTGGCTTCCGGGTTAAGTGGGCATTGTGTCAAGAAGCAGTGTAGCTTGGTTGGGTTTGGTTGTGTTTCGGAGGACACATGGCTCTTGACCTTTGCCTCTCCTGAGTCTGTACGGGAGTTGCAGTGATGAGACAAGACTGTAACTACCAATTGGGGAGAAAATGGGGTAAAATTAAATAGAAAAAATATATAAAATGCACTTTATGTATCTAGCCCGCCCCTTTGAAGAAATCTAATACAAATCATAATCCAAAACAAACTGCAAATGCATCTAACAAGTTCATAGAGTCAAAGGCTTGATGTACTCATTGTGTGCAAGGAATATGGGACCAAATACTTTATTTTTGATTACTGGGCATTTCCACGTAAAGGACCCATAAGCACCAGGTCATTTCCATGTAAAAGGACGCATGAGCACCAACATGTGAAGTTCATAGGAGCACATCAAATCTGGTATCAAATGAAAGCTAAGAGTCTATATTTTTTTATAAATTAAGGCATATACATTTTCTTTCAACCATTTTCCATCAAAATGTGGTATAAGCAAAGGCTTTTGATTTCTGGTCAAAACAGATGGAAAGTCTTTAAAACATATTTTGGAAGTAAAGACCAACTAATAGCAAAACATATTTTGTTTCTTTCAGATATTTTCTAATTTATCTCCCTCATGAGGGAGAATAATGAATGTTCACATAAGTACCAATTAGTTATAGTGTTTTTACTGATATCAATTTCGAAGTGATTAAAACGCATAATTATGTTACCAAATCGGTAACYGAATTACAGATAAACTGTTGTACTGTTATGTTCAGCTCATAACTGTTTTCTTTCTCTTTCTGTCATCTTGTGGTCAAAGCAAGAGTGTTAAAACAATCTGGGCAACTCCTCCCTCACTCTGTCTCTCTGTCTCTCTCTTCTTTCTCTCCAGTTAATGTCACCTCTTACTGARGCCCACCATGACACCTACCACCAATTCTCTTTCTATTTACAGCAACCATCATCCTCYCCCACTGAGCACCGACTGACACCGGGAAGTCCATTGACAGAGAAAAGTAGTTGCAATTTTGGCAGTTGGCCCTGGCCTTGATTTCAACATCCACAGATGTTGTTATTTGGTCCGGCCTGGAACGGCCTTGATTCCAACATCCACAGACGTAGATTTTTGGTCCGGTCCGGCCTTGATTTGGCACAAACATAGATGTCTATAATTGGTTCAGATTTGGTCTGGTCCGGACCAAATTTGAACCAATCATAGCTGTCTATGTTTCACAAGTTTGGACAGTACAGTATAGAACAGTACAGTAGAGTACAGTAGAGCACACTAGAGTAATGTATATTGTACGCTACTGTACTGCACATCTCTACTTTAATCTACTCTGCTCTACAGTACTGTGCTGTACTGAATTGTCTACAACAGGTGTCCCAACCTCAGTTGGGACACCTGCTACTGTCCCCTGTCCCCTGATTGATTCCAGGCTCCTCAACCTCAGTTGGGACACCTGCTACTGTCCCCTGTCCAAGATTGATTAGTGAGTTCGTTTTTGTGCACAAAGTGTAGAACAAAATGTTTTCTTGTAATGAATAAAAATAGGAGACATTTTTTGTGAGTTTTGTTGAGTTCTCAATTACCCTTTCAAAGTTTATTTCCATACAAGTCACTAAAATAAGACATTATAAGATGAAAACATGAATGACATATTTCTACCTTTGTGTATCTATTCGGGCTATTTCACCATGAAGAAAACGGCCGTTTTAATATCCATTTCTGTATAGTACAGATCAGCGACCGATGATATAATTCCATTACTGTAATACCGCATGTAAATCCACTTCACTACATGTAGTTCAATAACCAAAAGATATGTTTTCAAACTCAAGGTGTCCTTCCCATTCTTTCTGCAGACATTGTTGAATCTTAATTACGGAGCAGATACGTAACAGGATTTTAGGAAAACTTGGCCACATAAAAAAACTGGAGGGAGATTTAAACGTAATTCTGCACAGTTCTTCCATTAAATGTGTTTTTGTAAAATTGTCTGTGGAAATTGTTCAAAGTAGCCTAGTCCTTTTGGGTATAGTTGTATGGTTTGTTATTAAACTTTGAAATCAATGTTTTTTCTTTCGCATACATTTTTAAGTCTCAACGTAATTCCATTACCGTGGAAACCTGCCCTACTCCAATACACTACACATAAATTTGTCAAAATAGCAAATACTTCAGATTTATTCAAATGGGGGGGGGACTAGATACATAAAGTGCTTTCAATTCTAAATGTTAAAACAGATACTGTATGTATGAAAATAGCCTCAAATAAAAAGGTGGCATTCTCTACTGTCGCCRTATTTGAAACATTTGATCTCAAATCCAAAATGCTGGAGTGTAAACAACATTTTAGCTTCATGTCCAAATATATATGGTGTTGGGTGTATGGGTGTCAATTTCTCTTGAAGAATTGGGTTATTCATTCCACCATTCATTCAGTTCATGCAACAACTAGCATCCACTGGCYACAGTTCACAATTACCCTGATTAGATATAGGTTTGTTATCTTCAGTGCTGAGGGTGAGAAAATATGTCACTTGTAAATACTCTCTATAAATCATGTCCTGTTATCTCAAATCAAATCAAATACATTTTTTGTCACATGCACCAAATACAACAGGTGTAGTAGACCTRACCGTGAAAGGCTTACTTACAAACCCTTAACCAACATATTTACTAAATAAACTAAAGTAAAAAACATTTAAAGAGRAACAATATAAGAACAATAARGAGGCTATATACAGGGGGTACCGGTACCGAGTCAATATGCGGGGGTACACGTTAGTCAAGGCAATTGAGGTAATATGTACAAGTAGATAGGGGTAAAGTGACTATGCATCTCTAAAAGTGTATATAGGGCCAGGACTAGTAATTTTGTGCAAAACCCTAATTTTACCCAAAATATCCCTAAGTGACCACCTACTGTTTTTGTCTTCACAACAGGGGCGCACACAATTTTGGGTAGTGAAARATTTTCCCAAAACAAATGTTATCCTTACAGTAGCCTATAAGACACTTGTCTTTAGACAATCATTTACAAAACAGGTTCTCCATTGACAGATATGTAGCTAAAATGCTCTGGCACTGTCTACTATAATCAGCACACACGGATGGATATCAGCGGAAGCAGCCACACAGCAACATTATGTTTCACTATATCGGATCACTCCAATATAMTGGCATCAGTCCGCAGCGGAGAGATACATCCGAGGTGAGGATTTACAGATTTACTCCCGTGTACACCTGTGTCACGGCTGGGGTCCGCCACTATATCAAATCAAATCAAATTGTATTGGTCACATACACATGGTTAGCAGATGTTAATGCGAGTGTAGCGAAATGCTTGTGCTTCTAGTTCCGACAGTGCAGTAATATCTAACAAGTAATCTAACAATTCCACAACAACTACCTAATACACACAAATCTAACAAGTAATCTAACAATTCCCCAACAACTAGCTAATACACACAAATCTAAAGGGGGAATGAGAATATGTACATATAAGTACATGGATGAGTGGCATAGGCATGTAGATGGTATAAAATACAGTAAGATATGTAAACATTATTAAAGTGGCATTATTTAGAGCGGCATTGGTTAAAGTGACTAGTGATCCATTTATTAAAGTGTCCAGTGATTGGGTCTCAATGTAGGCAGCAGCCTCTCTGAGTTAGTGAGTTAGTTTAGCAATATATAGACCCCATGGCCACGACACACGTTCTACTTCATTTTGTCGGCTGACGTCCYTCCGTATTGTGTTTGAGGTACAAYCTTTCTGAAGTTAGCTTGGTAAGTCACTGGTAAGTGTAATATCTTGTGTGAAAGTATACTCACTGGCTGTTTGCAGCTGGCTACAACATGGCGCCCCCTCCTCTTGAGTGTTCAACTCGCTGTGCGTGGTTGATCTGTATCTCCCGCCCGGGGTTTGTCGTACTTGAGTTCCGTTAGCGTTACGCTACGACTCCGTGTGCATCCATTCGTATTGTGGCTCTTGCTGCCACAAACTGACATTTACCTTTTACACAACTTGCCGACTGGCTTGTTCTATMTGTGTGTTGTGAATTGCTTTAACATGCTGCTCCCCGWAGGCACGGGTTCTCTGCTAATTATCCTGAAGGGTTTTTTCTTGTTCCTTCCCCTGCAGAGAGTGGGCTWCCACCACGTTGAGACATTAACTTTGGAGTTCCTTAACAGAGTTACTCCATCATAAGGTGCTGTTTTTACTGCTTAGATATTAAAAGTAATATATTGCAGTAAATTAATAAAAACATAAATCAAATCCATAACCTGGTTGCTGTTTTTTTTGTCTGCCTGTTTTTTCCACTCGGGTCTTCCCTGGTTTTTGCAGAGTTACTGAGTAATTTATCCCTCACCTGGTTCTTATTCCTCTAAGCGGGTCACGACTTAAACTCTCCCAGGGCATCGAACCCCTGCTCCGTGGCCTTGTTGGCTTGGCTGAGCTTATGGCTTCCCTTTTGTGACAGGTGTGATGGTGTCAACCGTCACCGCCATAGGGACGTGCCTGGGGGACCCAGGCGCTTGGGGCGCCAGAGGAGAGGTGGGCCCCGGCAGGACCCATAACACACTCTTCCCCGGCCTCGGCTGTTTCTCAAAGGGCAAAGTGGGAGGAGGGTGTGGAGTCCCCCTGTGTGTTGTCCACCTGTGTGTTGTCCACAGTGCTCGAGGGGTACTGAATCCAATTCCGGTACAGGCCACCGTCCTTCAGGGGCCTTTGTGTCACCACGGAGGCCGACCCCCTGAAGAAAACCCTGCGGTTGGAGATCTCCTCACTCCTGGACAAGGGGGTCATCCGCAGGATCGAGACATCAGAACAGCTAGGTGGGTTCTACTCACTTATTTTGTGGTCCCAAACAGAGACGAAGGGTTTTGACCGATTCTGGACCTCTGCAACCTCAATGGGTACTTGAAGGTACTGAGGTTCCACATGCTGTCCCCAGCCCGCGGGTTGCAGGCGGTGTCCATGGACCAGTGGTCGCGGGTTGCAGGCGGTATCCATGGACCAGTGGTTTGTGCCGCTGTGTCTGAGGGATGCGTACTTCCATGTTCCTGTTCACCCAGCTCATTTGCAGTACCTCCGATTTGCTTTCGAAGGGAAGGCTTTCAAATTCATGGTTTTTCCCTTCGGCCTCTCCTTGGCACCCCGCACTTTCATAAAGTGCATGGACGCTGTCCTGGCACCTCTCACGTCCCAAGGATTGTTGATCCTCCATTACCTGGACAATTGGCTACACATCGACGGACTGGGCATTACTGTAAACAGCAAGAAGAGTCATGTGATACCCACCCAGAGGGTAGCCGAACTAGACTCAGTTCTCATGAGAGCACACCTTCCTGCCCACCAGAAGGGTTCAGGCGATCTTGTCTTGCCTCGACCACTTTCGGCAGGGGCGGGTGTCAACGCCTGTTGGGCTTGTTCCCCTTGGCCTGCTCCGTCTCTGGACTCTTCAGCGGTGGTTCAATCATCACCACCAGCTGCGGGTGACCGCACAGTGCCTCAGGGCATTGTTGAGGTGGTGCTGTCGCTCCTTTCTCTCAGGTGGGGTTGAGATGTTGAGGATGTGCCACCGGGAGCTGGCCTCCCAGATCAGCTGGGGGGTGTGTAAGACTTTTAAGACTTCCGGGTTGGAGCGAGTAGTCGCATTTCGCATTCCGCTTCGCTCCACAGGTAGTATTACCATTTCATTTTCATTTTCATTACAGTACAACGGTTTGATTTGTTTGATCTTAGCTAGCTACATAGCCGTCTTTGTATCAAAGATAATTGTGTAGTTTAGAGCAATTATTGAGGTTCGCTAGCCAGCTATTTTCGTCCTAACGTAACGTAACGTAGTCAACACTGCTAGCTAGCCAGCTAGCCACCGAATAGCAGCACTGTAGAAACGATTACATTCCAACGGAACGACTTGATTAGTGTAGTGTTAGCTAGCTACATAGTTGTCTTTGCT
>NW_019943616.1:29622-50367 GCF_002910315.2 Salvelinus sp. IW2-2015
TCCATGGACCAGTGGTTTGTGCCGCTGTGTCTGAGGGATGCGTACTTCCATGTTCCTGTTCACCCAGCTCATTTGCAGTACCTCCGATTTGCTTTCGAAGGGAAGGCTTTCAAATTCATGGTTTTTCCCTTCGGCCTCTCCTTGGCACCCCGCACTTTCATAAAGTGCATGGACGCTGTCCTGGCACCTCTCACGTCCCAAGGATTGTTGATCCTCAATTACCTGGACAATTGGCTACACATCGACGGACTGGGCATTACTGTAAACAACAAGAAGAGTCATGTGATGCCCACCCAGAGGGTAGCCGAACTAGACTCAGTCCTCATGAGAGCACACCTTCCTGCCCACCAGAAGGGTTCAGGCGATCTTGTCTTGCCTCGACCACTTTCGGCAGGGGCGGGTGTCAACGCCTGCTGGGCTTGCTGACTGCGGCCTTGTTGCTGATTCCCCTTGGCCTGCTCCGTCTCCGGACTCTTCAGCGGTGGTTCAACTCCCACCGGCTGCACTCAAAGCACCATCATCACCACCAGCTGCGGGTGACCTCACAGTGCCTCAGGGCATTGTTGAGGTGGTGCTGTCACTCCTTTCTCTCAGATGGGGTTGAGATGTTGAGGATGTGCCACCGGGAGCTGGCCTCCCAGATCAGCTGGGGGGGTGTGTGACCAAGGGCAGGTCGGCCAGCGGTTGTTGGCCATATCTCTAACAAACAAATTAAGATACATGAGTATATACTGGGACACTTCTTTTAGTCAAAGAATGCATAAGTCACTAAGCTAGATCTTTATCCATTTGCACAGATATGATTATTTCTGAGGTCACAAATACCCAACCAGACGCAACCAGCACCAACATGACATGCAGAGAGCACCACAGGGTCAGACGCATAGTGGCTCCCTTGGAGGAGTATGGTTGGTTAAGTGCCTTGCTCAAGGGATGTAGATCATCCTTGGAAAGTAGATGAATATGTACCCCCTCAGGGTTTCCTATTTACCCTCKACTCAGGCAATTTTACCTGTCATATTTATGTCAACTGTAATGCAATGGTTAAGGGGGATTTCTTTCTTCATCCTCACACAGGCAAAGTATGTCAGGGGTAGAATATGAAGTATTTTACTGAAGTGTCTGTGTGGCTACTGTTATATCGGCAAGTCAAAGAGAGAATTGGACGTTTTTATAACAGAGCAACATTAGAACAGGTGATGAAAAGTCTCCTGTAGCCAAACACTTGTGGTGGGACACGATGTGTACCAGCTGAGGTTCCAGGGAATAGAGTTTGGGACACGATGTGTACCAGCTGAGGTTCCAGGGAATAAACACGATGTGTAGCAGCTGAGGTTCCAAGGGGGGGAAAAAAATAGAGTTTTGGAACACGATGGTGTAGCAAGCTGAGGTTTCCAGGGAAATAGAGTTTGAAGCACGATGTGTACCAGCTGAGGTTCATATGCCTTTTGACCTGGAGCACAGCCAATTTCCTCATTCCTCTCAATCTATATGATGCCAGCAACCTCCTGATTTTCAGATCACTTAGCTCCACACTGTTCCATCAGCCGTCCTGATCACTACTCCACCCTGTTTCCCATCAGCCGTTCGATCAGCTAGCTCCACATGTTTTCCCATCAGCCCTGTCAGATCACTACCTCCACATGTTTCCCATCAGCCCTGTCAGATCACTAGCTCCATGGTGTTTCCCATCAGCCCTGTCAGATCACTACCTCACATGTTTCCCATCAGCCTGTCAGATCACTAGCTCCACATGTTTCCCATCAGCCCTGTCAGATCACTAGCTCCACATGTTTCAGCCCATTCAGCCCTGTCAGATTCACTAGCTTCACATGTTTCCCACAGCCCTGTCAGTTCACTAGCTCCACGTGTTTCCCATCAGCCTGTCAGATCACTACCTCCACATGTTTCCCCATCAGCCCTGTCAGATCACTAGCTCCACATGTTTCCATCAGCCCTGTCAGATCACTACCTCCACGTGTTTCCCATCAGCCCTTAATTTACTTTCCAGCTACAAACCTTGAAGCTGCCGCCTCAGCTGTTAGGTTTGTATTTTGTTCTTGCTGAAAGCCTCACTCCTGAGATTCTGGGTATTAGAATGGGAATAGCTACAATTGATGCTCTCGACCCACTACAACACAGCCCCGTCGATGGGTGTGCTCAGCCCTCCTTCTCCTGTAATCCATGATCAGCTTGTCACGTTCTGACTTAGTTCCTTTTTTTTATGTCTTTATTTTAGTTTGGTCAGGGCGTGAGTTGGGTGGGCATTCTATGTTGTTTTTCTTATGTTTTGTTCTAGTCGTTATATTTTCTATGTGTTGGGCCTAGTATGGTTCTCAATCAGAGCAGGTGTCGATCGTTTGTCTCTGATTGAGAATCATACTTAGGTAGCCGTTCCCACTATGGGTTGTGGGTAGTTATTTTCTGTTTTAGTGTTTTTGTTTGCACTTCAGAACTGTTCGTTTGGTCGGTTTTTTGTTTTTGTCAGTATTCATTATTTATTCAATTATTTATGAATACGTACCACGCTGCACTTTGGTCCTCTTCTCCTTCACCAACGACAACCGTTACACAGCTCCTTTGTCTTCTGACGTTGAGGAGATTTTTCGTCCTGGCACCACACTACCAGGTCACTGATCTCTCTCTATAGGAGGTCTCATCTTCATTTCGTGTTGTCTGCAAATTAATGATAGTGTTGGAGTTGTGCTTGGCCACGCAGTCCTGGGGAACAGGGGTACAGGAGGGGACCCCTGAGGGGCCCCTGTGGTTCGAGGATCAGCATGGCGGATGTGTTGTGCCTAGACTCAACACCTGGGCCGCCGCTGTCAGGAAGTCCAGGATCCAGTTACAAGAGGGGGGTTCAGTCCCAGGCTCCTTAGTGATGATCTTGGAGGGTCACTATGGTGTTGAACGCTGAGCTGTAGTCAATGAACAGCATTCTCACGTAGGAGCAGTGCTTAATTAGCAATTTGGGAGGTGCCGGAACAAAAAATGAGTGCAAGTGACCTGGGGAGCTCTGAGTACCGGAAAGCATGAGGAAAAAAAAAAATCACCTTTATAATAAGCATTGCATGCATATCATCACGATTGGCGTAGTGACATGAGCAGTAGAGTAGAGGCTCTTACCAGAAGTTGCACACATGGGAAAAACATTTGGGCCTAGGGTATGTGGAAATGTTTGGCGTTTTATAAATGCATTTCACGCAATTCTGCCATTTTACATGTCTGGAGACTTTGGCATTCTTTTTAATGCCGCGTTCAAAAGAAATAGTAACTCGGACAGAAGACTGGAAAATCTCTGACTTAAGCGTGTTCAAGACACTGGGAACTTAAAAAAAAAAAAAAAAAAAAAGTCATCCAACTCGGATTTCCAAGTTGGGAACTCAGGCATCTTTCTAGAGCTCCGACTTTCCAACCTGAAGATCGCTGACCTCATGATTCAACCTACTTTTTTTCTTGAGGTCCCAGTTGCTTTGAAGCGCCATAATACCGCACAAATGATCGGAATTTGACTTTGACACTGACAAACCTGAGAATCTGAGATCAATAAAAATGATCTTATCTTGAATTCATCAATGGCCTAGGTGTGGTGGAACACATACTGTAGGTTACAATATGAGGAGGTTATAACTATAAGTTTATAGTTCTAAAAACGCTTCTCAGTTTCACTGACCTCACCCATTGATGTGCAGCTCACTCGCTGGGATGCCCGATGCACCGCAGGAGCTTGGGTCCTGGCCCAGACTCCACGGAGCCAAGGTCAGCTGAAATCCAGAACTGGAAGGGACTCCATTACTGGAAGGGACTCCATTACCTCACTCATTAATCCCCTTTATCTCCCTTAGGTTCCCCAGGCAGTATTGTTTTTGTGTTTCGTGTCAGAACGCTACTCATATATTGTATCATTCATGTTCTTTGTTATATTAAACTTACACCTGCTTCTCGACTTCCACAAATATATTCATAACTGTCACCTTTTTAAACGTTAGTTTCCTTCCATTTGTAGACTACGTTTTGCATCATTTTATTCTGTTTTACCTTTTCTTTTCTCTGTCACGTCTGTGTAGTTGTTCCTGAGGGTTTGCTAGTAGTTAGTGGATCATATCAAATCAAAAATCAAATCTAATTTTTATTTGTTCACATGCGCCGAATACAACAGGTTACAAGAAACTTACTTACAAGCCCTTAACCTGAAATGCAGTTTTAGAGAAAAATAAGTGTTAAGAAAGTGTTTACTGAAATAAAAGATTTTAAAAATATATATATATAAAAAAATAACAGTAACGAGGCTATATAACAGGGGGTACCGGTAACAGAGTCAATGTGCGAGGGCACAGGTTAGTCGAAGTAATGGAGGTAATATGTACATGTAGGTCAGAGGTACAGTGACTATGCATCGATAATAAACAAACAAAGGGAACCTCAGTTTACAAATAACAAACAAAAATATATACTTGTAGAAACACAATTCCCCTGTGTGAAAAAGAATTACCACCTTACACTCAAATAACTTGGTTATGCCACCTTTAGCTGCAATTACCGTAACCAACTACTTCTGTAGTGGATTCTCAGTCTTCTCAGTCTGACATCACTGTGGAGGAATTTTGTCCCACTCTTGCATGCAGAACTACTTTAACTCAGAGACATTTGTGGGTTTTCAAACATGAACTTCTCGTTTCAAGTCCTGCCACAACATCTCAATTGGGATTACGTTTGAACGACCAGTTCATGCTTGAAAACCCACAAAATCCACAAAACCCACACTGGGTTAAASCAGCTCTGCATCCACGAGTGTGCCAAAATTCCTTCTGGTTGCAGTCATTGCAGCTAAAGGTGGAACAACCAGTTACTGAGTGAAAGGGGGAAAATACTTCTTCCCGTCACTGTGTATGTGTGTTCTTTTAGATCGGTATGTAATCGAGACGTGTTTTTGAAGCATGCTATTTATACTCTCATACTCGCTCTCCGAGACTGATGTTTGTTCAAATAAAAATAGCACAAGCACAAAAGGCAACAAGGAAATAGACTGAGTTATGTTTACATTAAGCAGCTGATGAAAAGGTTACATTTCGTTTTTGTTTAGGTACGCATATTCAAGTGTATGGGATCAAGTTGGTTAAAGAGGAGGAGAACATCAACTAAACATGATAGAAAATCCCTTAACAGCATTCCTGACTATACATTGCTTCACAAGGAATCACACATTGCGTCACAAGATTGAATGTCATATAATTATCAGGTTTGAAAAATTGAATACTGTATAATTATTCAATATTGCAGCACCCTTATTTGGTGAGTCCCCTTTCACAGAATTTGTAGAATTCTCTTTAGTGACTGGAGGTAACCTTTCTCAACCTTCATCAGTGATTTGTTGTCAGTCAACAATTCTTATTCAATTTATTTAACTAGGCAAGTCAGTTAAGAACAAATTCTTATTTACAATGACAGCCTAGGAACAGTGGGTTAACTGTCTTGTTCGTGGGCAGAACGAAAGATGTTTAGCCTGTCAGCTACAGGATTTGATCTAGCAACCTTTCGGTTACTGGTCCAACACTCTAACCACTAGGCTACCTGCCTCCACCAATATGTGTGCCTGTAAAGGTTTTCTTCCTGGGGTGAAGGAGAGGACCAAAATGCAGCGTAGCCAGTGCTCAACATGTTTAATTATAAGAACAAGTGAACACTACAAACAACTTACAAAATAACAAACGTGCAAAACCGATACAGACCTATCTGGTGCAGAACACAAACACAGAGACAGGTAACAACCACCCACAACGAACACAGTGAAACAACCTACCTAAATATGACTCTTAATTAGAGGAACGCAAAACACCTGCCTCTAATTAAGAGCCATACCAGGCAACCCTAAAACAACATAGAAACAACAACATAGAATGCCCACCAAAACTCACGCCCTGACCATCACACACATACAAAACAACAGAAAACAGGTCGAACGTGACAGTGCCACTATGTCATAAAGCTTTAACTGAAACCTACAACAGGTTATTCATAGCATATCGTGTGTGTAAATAAACAAATAGAATGATTGTAAATAAGACACAGTAGGTCCATACACGTGCATATGTCTTTCTTAGTTTAAAAATGGAGGGTTATCGTAGGTGCTGGTTACATTGGTGTAGATTCCCTTTGAGTTGATACAACTTTCTACTCCTAGGCAGTGTATTTAGTAACTGATCCCTTTCACCTTTCCTTTTTCACAGCTGTCATGCAAACACAATCCTTGACCAACACTATGACAAGGATTCAAACATCTCACAACACAACAGATTCTCGTACTCCAATTTCATACATCCGGTCCTTCAGAAACAGAGGCTAAAGATTGTTACTCATCGTGCATCCTCCTCCACCACTGCTACTACTACCAGACCAAGGATGTTACTCATCCTGCATCTTCCACCACTACTACTACTACTACAGACCAAGATGTTACTCATCGTGCATCTTCCACCACTACTACTACTACTACAGACCAAAGATGTTACTCATCGTGCATCTTCCACCACTACTACTACTACTACTAGGCTAAAGATGTACTCATCATGCATCTTCCTCCACCACTGCTACTACTACTACTACTACTACTACTAACTACTACTACTACTACTACTACTACTACTACTACTACTACACTACTACTACACTGAGGCCAAAGATTGTACTTCATCCTGTATCCTCCTCTACCACCAGCTAACCAGATGCTCTCATAACCCCACTTTCCAATCTTATGGGGCAGCATCAATCTCCACTCAGTTCAGAGATTGATTTGTGCAGTGGCAACTACAGATGCCCTAAATCCACAATAACTAGGTTCCCGCACCCAGTTCTGACGAAAATATGCTAAAGCCTGTAGCGGTCAAAAAAACAAAGGTGTGCAATGGTTGTAAATGCCTCAGACAATACCACAGGCAAACAAGCCACTTTGACAGTGGGTGGTAGACATGACAACACTGAGCCGTGTGGGCAAGTGCAACTTTCCCGACCTTTTGTATCCCTGGGTCACATTACACAACATCAAACCCTACCCCTGTCACTGCTCCTGCCCACACAAATGTGACGGATACAGCAGAAAGTGGAGCAAACATGACTATAAATACATCAGTCAATTTGGCAAAAAAACACATTGATAGTTACAGTTAATATCTCTTAGTCAAACAAAGCTCATACACTGTCATCAACGTTTATCACACAGACAACAAGAGAAGGATTCCTTACACCCCAGTTGTTGGATATGATAGTCCCTAAAAACACATCAATGAATTCAACAACTGGGATTTTGGCAACAGACACTACCATGTATACAAACCCTGCTATAAATTTCCTATATCTTGTATTGGGTACTGGCGTAGCAGTGCAGACGTGGTTTGTCATCCTCTCATGTACTTTTGTCTTTTTTTTGGTTTATATTTCAGTTTATTTTCAATCTCTTTTCCATTTTTTAAATTAAATATACCTTCCGGTAACCCGCCTCACCCAATGTGACACGGATCCGCAATTTTTTTTAGACCTTATAGCCAGAACCTCCATCAGAAGCTAGCCAGCTAATTAGCTACTAGCTATTTAGCCATTGTCAGCCACTGCTAGTGGACTTCCTTCTGCACAGATACCAACCGTTTTCTTTAGCCTGGATAATACCTGCCAGCATCGGACTGTCTTCTCCACTACAACGCCGGATTCCTGTCGTAAACCCTGGACCATTACTCCTGATCATCACAGCTACTGAGTGGCTATAGTGACTAACGCCCCTGCCCTGAAGCTAGTACCAGTTAGCCGCGAGCCAGGCGCATCTCCCGGCTAGCAAACATCACAGCTGATCATCACAGCTAGCTAGCTGCCACCGAGTGACCCAGCCCCCGAAGCTAGCCCCGAGCCAGGCCCACCTCCCGGCCTACTTTGTAATCACCCGGATACTCATCCGATGCCTTCCGGACTCTTCCCCAACACGGCTAGAATCCACAACACCGCCGGATCCTTGCCGTAAGCTCTGGAACTGTGCAACGGATCATCGCTGCTACCGAGTGGCTATAGTGACTAACGCCCCTGCCCCGAAGCTAGTACCAGTTAGCCGCGAGCCAGGCGCATCTCCCGGCTAGCAAACAAAATTACTACAACTACAATGACCTCTTTCACCATCTGGTTTGGACCCTTTGTCGACATGGCCCCCCGCCGTACCACCATGACTGGTCCCCCAACTTAACTCCATCCGCTGTGCCCTCAATCGGCCTTCGCCGGACATCGGAGCAGATGCTTCTACTTACCCCGGCCTGCTAACTTCAAACGCTGTGTCTCCTGCGTGCTAGCGTATTTACGACTACCCCGCGGATTCCCTGTTCCATCTATTGCTGTTCACTGGACCCTATGATCACTTGGCTACATAGCTGATGCCTGCTGGACTGTTCATTAATTAATCACGGTACTCCATTTTGTTTATTTTTGTTGTTTTTCTGTTGCCCCAACTCAGGCCCTGTGTGTAGTTAACTTCTTCGGGGATTGGGGGAAGAATTCGGAAGTTCGGATGACTGAGGTGCCCAAAGTAACCTGCCTGTTACTCAGGCCCAGAAGCTAGGATATGCATCTAATTGGAAGTATTGGATAGAAAACACTCTGAAGTTTCTAAAACTGTTAACATAATGTCTGTGAGTATAACAGAACTGATATGGCAGGCGAAAACCCGAGGAGAATTCATCCAGAATTATTTTTTTGAGGTCACAGCCCATTCAAATCCTTGTTGGTGGCTCTCATTTTGACTGTAGTGTTGTGGCGCGCGTGGATGAGGGSGTGCACTTTGTTATTTATCTCTGGTATTGAACACACTATTCTCCATCTTAAATTTGATCGTTTATTTACATATTACCGTACCTGAGAATTGATTAGAAACGTTGGTTGACTTGTTTGACAAAGTTTATTGGTAACTTTTGGAATCCTTTGTATGCATTTTGAGCGAGGGGAACAGGCGGATACTGAATCAAGCGAGCCAACTGAACTGACTTTTTTGGAAGGACGTTATTGAACAAAACAAACCATTTGTTATGTAGCTGGGACCATTGGGATTGCAAACAGAGGAAGATCTTCAAAGGTAAGTGATTTATTTTATTGATATTTCTGACTTTCGTGACACATCTGTTGGTTTGGAAAATGTTTTTAAAGCTTTAGTACACGGGGCGCTGTCCTCAGATAATTGCATGGTATGCTGTCGCCGTAAAGCCTTTTGGAAATCTGACAAAGCGGCTGATTAACAAGAAGTTAAGCTTTTAAATGATGTATGACCCTTGTATTTTCATGAATGTTTAATATTACGATTTTTGTATTTTGAATTTCACACTCTGCAATTTCACCGGATGTTGTCGAGGTGGGGCGCTAGCGGTGTGTCTAGCCCAGCTGACCCTCTCTGCCCTTTCATCGCCATTTTACCTGTTGTTGTTGTCTTAGCTGATTAGCTGTTGTTGTCTTACCCGTTATTGCCTTAGCTAGCTCTCCCAATCAACACCTGTGATTACTTTATGCCTCACTTCATGTCTCTCTCAAATGTCAATATGCCTTGCACACTGTCGTTTAGGATAGTTATTATTGTCTTAGTTTACTGCGGAGCCCCTAGTCCCACTCAACATGCCTTAAATACCTCCTTTGTCCCACCTCCCACACATGTGATGACCTTACCCAGCATAACTAGCCCGTCCATAGATGCAACCTCTCTTATCATCACTCGGTGCCTGGGTTTACCTCCACTGTACCCACACTCCACCATACCCCTTTCTGTACATTATGCCCTGAATCTATTCTACCACGCCCAGAAATCTGCTCCTTTTATTCTCTGTCCCCAACGCACTAGACGACCAGTTTTGATAGCCTTTAGCCGTACCCTCATCCTACTCCTCCTCTGTTCCTCGGGTGATGTGGAGGTTAACTTGTTTGGGATAGGGGGCAGCATTTTCACGTTTGGATGTAAAGCGTGCCCAGAGTAAACTGCCTGCTACTCAGTCCCAGTTGCTAATATATGCATATTATTAGTAGAGTTGGATAGAAAACACTCTGAAGTTTCTAAAACTGTTTGAATGATGTCTGTGAGTATAAAATATCTCATATTTTATAACCTGAGAAAAATCTGAGAAAAATCCAACCAGGAAGTGGGAAATCTGAGGTTTGTAGTTTTTCAACTCTTGGCCTATCGAATACACAGTGTCTATGGGGTCATATTGTACTTCCTACGGCTTCAGCTAGATGTCAACAGTCTTTAGAACCTTGTTTGATACTTCTACTGTGAAGTGGGGGCGAATGAGAGGGGATTGAGTAAGGTCTCTCCCAGAGTGCCACGAGCTGACCAGGCGCGTTCACGTGATAGTTAGCTTGCGTTCCATTGCATTTCTGAAGACAAAGCAATTCTCCGGTTGGAACATTATTGAAGATTCATGTTAAAAACATCCTAAAGATTGATTCTATACTTCGTTTGACATGTTTCTACTGACTGTAATGGAACTTTTTGACATTTCGTCTGCTCCTAGTGATCGCGCGTCATTAATTTGGAATACTGGGCTAAAAGCGCTAACTTAAAGGAGGTGTTTGGACATACAGTGGGGCAAAAAAGTATTTAGTCAGCCACCAATTGTGCAAGTTCTCCCACTTAAAAAGATGAGAGAGGCCTGTAATTTTCATCATAGGTACACTTCAACTATGACAGACAAAATGAGAAAAGAAAATCCAGAAAATCACATTGTAGGATTTTTTATGAATTTATTTGCAAATTATGGTGGAAAATAAGTATTTGGGTTCTTCCTACAAACAAGCAAGATTTCTGCTCTCACAGACCTGTAACTTCTTTTCTAAGAGTTCCCTCGTCCTCCACTTTTACCTGTGTATTAATGGCACCTGTTTGAACTGTTATAGTATAAAAGACACCTGTCCACAACCTCAAACAGTCACACTCCAAACTCCACTATGGCAGACAAAGAGCTGTCACAGGACACCAGAACAAAATTGTAGGACCGGCACCAGGCTGGGAAGACTGAATCTGCAATAGGTAAGCAGCTTGTTTGAAGAAATCAACTGTGGGAGCAATTATTAGGAAATGGAAGACATACAAGACACATGATATCTCCCTCGATCTGGGGCTCCACGCAGATCTCACCCCGTGGGTCAAATATATCACAGAACGGTGAGCAAAAATCCCAAACCACACGGGGGATCTAGTGAATGACCTGCAGAGAGCGGGACCAAAGTAACCAAGCCATCCATCAGTAACACACTACGCCGCCAGGGACTCAAATCCTGCAGTGCCAGACTGTCCCCTGCTTAAGCCAGACATGTCCAGGCCCGTCTGAGTTTGCTAGAGAGCATTTGGATGATCATTAGAAATTAATATATGGTCAGATGAAACCAAAATAGAACTTTTTGGTAAAAACTCAACTCGTCGTTTTTGGAGGACAAAAGATGCTGAGTTGCTCCAAAGAACACCATACCTACTGTGAAGCTAGGGTGGAAACATCATGCTTTGGGGCTGTTTTTCTGCAAAGGGACCAGGACGACTGATCCGTGTAAAGGAAAGAATGAATGGGGCCAGTATCGTGAGATTTTGAGTGAAAACCTCCTTCCATCAGCAAGGGCATTGAAGATGAAACGTGCTGGGCTTTCAGCATGACAATGATCCCAAACACACCGCCCGGCAACGAAGGAGTGCTTCGTAAGAAGCATTTCAAGGTCCTGGAGTGGCCTATCTCTCTCCAGATCTCAACCCCATAGAAAACCGTTTGGAGGGAGTTGAAATTCCGTGTTGCCCAGCAACAGCCCCAAAACATCACTGCTCTAGAGGAGATCTGCATGGAGGAATGGGCCAAAATACCAGCAACAGTGTGTGAAAACCTTGTGAAGACTTACAGAAAACGTTTGACCTTCTCGATCATTAGTTATATACAAAGTATTGAGATAACTTTTGTTATTGACCAAATACTATTTCCACCATAATTTGCAAAAAATTCATAAAAAATCCTACAATGTGATTTCTGGATTTTGTTTTCTCATTTTGTCTGTCATAGTTGAAGTGTACCTATGATGAAAATTACAGGCCTCTCTCATCTTTTTAATGTGGAGAACTTGCACAATTGGTGGCTGACTAAATACTTTTTTGCCCCACTGTAAATGACGAAACTTTATCGAACAAATCAAACATTTATTGTGGAACTGGGATTCCTGGGAGTGCATTCTGATGAAGATCATCAAAGGTAAGTGAATATTTATAATGCTATTTCTGACTCTGTTGACTCCAACATGACGGATATCTGTTTGGGTTGTGTTGGTCTCTGAACGCCGTACTCAGATTATTGCATGGTGTGCTTTTTCCGTAAAGTTTTTTTGAAATCTGACACAGCGGTTGCATTAAGGAGAACTATATCTTTAATTCTGTGAATAACACTGGCTCTGCGCAAATTCACGGGATGTTTTGGAGGCAAAGCCAAATGTAAACTGAGGTTTTTGGATATAAATATGAACTTGATCGAACAAAACATACATGTATTGTGTAAAATGTTGTCCCGGGAGTGTCATCTGATGAAGAATATCAAAGGTTAGTCATTCGGGCCTCCCGGGTGGCGCAGTGGTCTAAGGCACAGCATTGCAGTGAGGTCCGTGGTGCAAAGCACAATTGGCCTAGCGTCGTCCGGGTTACGGAGGGTTTGGCCGGTAGGGATATCCTTGTCTCATCGCGCACCAGCGACTCCTGTGGCGGGCCGGGTGCAGTGCACGCTAACCAAGGTCGCCAGGTGCACGGTGTTTCCTCCGACACATTGGTGCGGCTGGCTTCCGGGTTGGATGTGCGCTGTGTTAAGAAGCAGGTTGGGTTGTGTTTTGGAGGACGCATGGCTTTCGACCTTCGTCTCTCCCGAGCCCGTACGGGAGTTGTAGCGATGAGACAAGATAGTAACTACTAACAATTGGATACCACGAAATTGGGGAGAAAAAGGGGGGTAAAATAAAAAAAGAATTAAAAAAAGGTTAGTCATTCATTTTATCTCTATTTCTGCTTTTTGTGACTCCTCTCTTTGGTTGGAAAACAAAAAAATTCTAGGGACAGTAAGAAGGCCTGCGTCTTGTGACCGTAGCGTACATGTAGGTATGTAAAGCAGGTCCAAAATTAAGAGATAGGTAGGAGCAAGGCCATGTATGGCTTTGTAGGTTAGCAGTAAAACCTTGAAATCAGCCCTAGCCTTAATAACAGGAAGCCAGTGTAGAGAGGCATTGCAATCTAGAACTGACAAATGCATGGATTTTCTGCATAATTTTTGGACAAAAAGTTCCAGATTTTTGCAATGTTACAAAGATGGAAAAAAGCTGTCCTTGAAATATTCTTGATATGTTCGTCAAAAGCGAGACCAGGATCCAGAGTAAAGCTAAAGTTATTTGCAACGACTGTACAACCATCAAGGTTAATTGTTAGATCCAACAGAAGATCTCTTTATTTCTTGGGACCTAGAACAAGCATCTCTGTTTTGTCCGAGTTTAAAATTAAAACATTTGCCTCCATCCACTTCCTTATGTCTGAAACACAGGCTTCCAGGGAGGGCAATTTTGGGGCTTCACCATGTTTCATTGAAAGGTACAGCTGTGTATCGTACGCATAGCAGTGAAAGTTAACCTTCTGTTTCCGGATAACATCACCAAGAGGTAAAATATGTAGTGAAAACAATAGTGGTCCTAAAACGGAACCTTGAGGAGCATCGAAACGTACAATTGATTTGTCAGAGGACAAACCATCCACAGAGACGAAGTAATATCTTTCCTACAGATAAGATCTAAACCAGGCCAAAACTTGTCCGTGTAGACCAATTTGTGTTTCCAAACTCTCCAAAAGAATGTGGTGATCGATGGTATCAAAAGCAGCACTAAGGTCTAGGAGCACGAGAACAGATGCAGAGCCTCTGTCTGATGCCATTAAAAAGTAATTTACCACCTTCACAAGTGCAGTCTCAGTGCTATGATGGGGTCTAAAACCAGACTGAAGCATTTCGTATACATTGTTTGTCTTCAGGAAGGCAGTGAGTTGCTGCGCAACAGCTTCTTCTAAAATTTTTGAGAGGAATGGAAGATTCGATATAGGCCGATATTTTTTTAGATTTTCTGGGACAAGGTTTGGCTTTCTCAAGAGAGGCTTTATTACTGCTACTTTTAGTGAGTTTGTTACACATCTGGTAGATAGGGAGCCATTTATTATGTTCAACATAATAGGGCCAAGCACAGGAAGCAGCTCTTTCAGTAGTTTAGTTGCAGCTTGAAGGGTTAGATGCCATGTTTGTGTCAACCAACAGACTAATTTAACTACAACAACCTCTGTAATGTTAACCAACCATCCAACTACCTAAACTACAACATCATTCACAGTAATGTCAACCAACAGACCACATTAACTACAACAACATTCTCAGTAACGGTTACAGAAATGTTTTACTTCTTACTTTTTGCATGTGGTTGTTTATATACCTTCGTTGAATGCACTAACTGAAGTCGCTCTGGATATAAGCGTCTGTTAAATGACAAATGTAAATTTAAAGGTTGCAAAGCATGCTGGGTATTATTCTAACTTTTTTTTAAATGATTAAACGCTGCAGACTATTACATCCTCAACACCATTAGGACCCATGGCAACCATTTCACCATTCCAAACAACATCAGGACCGATGGCAACCAACACCAGCTTCGTTCATTTCCAAAACTACACTGCAACCATTTGCATTTTCTCTAAGCCAACAACCTCCTACATATTCCACAACATCATCACAAACTACAACCATTGTGAAATCAACAACTTCAGCCTCTCAGCCAGAATTAGTAGAAAAACAAACGGTGGCCAGACATAATTTCTCAGGCTCCCATATCCCCAAAATCCTCCCCAGCTGCACCGCTTACAACCAACATCAAACCTGGTTCAGAAGACCCAGAAGGTCCATTACCCAGATGAAACACACACCCAAACTGGCTGTTGTTTGGCCCATTTACTTTGCTTATCCAACTGTTGTATGTACTAGATTCAGACCCCAATTAGTCGTAAATGGAACGTCATATCCTTTTTGTGCACTTTTCTCTCGTATTCTGACCATGAACTGAAGCATAGGGAAATTACTCGACAAGGAACTTGTTGTGGCGGAGGTGTGTCTACGGATACACCGTATTCTGACCTTGATTTAATTCCCTAATAATTATACCACCTTTTTTGCGCGAGGAAATAATCTCAGGAGAACCTGTCTGTTCCAAATTGAAAAAGCATCTACTTAATATTTTCTGATAGAAGTAACAGCACACTCTGTGTACTGTAATTTATAGATTGATAATGGCTATTGATAAGAGTTATGTAAATTAGTCATCCGTTTGGAGAAGGGGATTGTCAATATACATAGCAATTGGTTTAGAAGATCTCTCCTTATGATGCAAGGAGACGAATGTGAAACCAGTCATATGGAAGCAAACTGAAAATCAAATCAACATGACATGTATTGCGGCCCGTTTTCCACAGTGAATTAGGCTATAAATAGTTGTGCCGTTATTCAGAATTTTTATTGTATGCCCTCGTAATTTTGCAGGGACGAAATCTGGAGACCCACACTATAAACTTCTGTGAGGCCGAATCTGCCGAGTTTATTTATGTGCTTTAGAATGTTTTATTTATATGCCTGGGCTTTTCTCCGTATTATTTTACAATTTGTATCATGTTAAATATCAGCCACTATCAGTAGCCACCATCAGTAATACCCACTTATATTTATGACTGTCACTTTACTGTTTGTAGCCTACATTCTTCATCATTCCATTCTGTTTATCTTTCTCTCCTCTGGCACTTCTGTCTAGTTGTTCCTGAGGGTCGCTAGCATTAGTGGATTATATTAGGCTAATGTTGTGCGATAATTTGATAATTTGTGTGTGTGTGTGTGTGTATGTGCAGGCTACATTATACAGTGTGTGTTATTTTTGTGTGTTTTGCACTCATGTTCACAGGTTAGCCATGCTTTCAGGATAAGGTATCCAACAACATTCCTCAAATGCACAGTAAATACATGCAGGTGAGTCCTCGAAGTTAATTGCCTAACACTTTCTGATAATCTCTACAGTTTCACTTTCACTTGCTGTATTTCTCTGTGGAGGAATGGCTCTGTGGTTGTGGATGAATCCCTTACTTACAGTACATTAAGGAACCAGACAGTGGGTCTAAGCAGCACCACAGACAATTAGAGATTTGACAGATACCTTGAAAACAGGGAAGACCTCTGAACATTATTCCAACCAGCGTAATTGCATGCAAGTGCAGGCTGAATCCTTTAAACAATAGAGCCAAGACTTGTTCTGTGTGGCTGAGTTGCTAGAGCGTGGTGCTTGCAATGCCATAGATCATGGGTTCCATCCATACATAAAAAAATATATAATTATGCATGACTAGTGATGTTGCTGTGACCATATTACCGCCACACCCGGTCACAAGTCATGAAGGCAGTCAGCTTCTTCAAGCTCTGTGTCACGCCCTGGCCTTAGTTACCTTTGTTTTCTTTATTATTTTAGTTAGGTCAGGGTGTGACATAGGGGATGTTTGTGTGTTTTTTGTCTAGTCTAGGGTGTGTGTATTGTCTAGGGGGTTTTGTAGAGTTCATGGGGTTGTGTTCAGTGTAGGTGTTTATGTAAGTCTATGGTTGCCTGGATTGGTTCTCAATTAGAGACAGCTGTCTATCGTTGTCTCTGATTGAGAGCCATATTTAGGCAGCCATAGCCATTAGGTAGGTTGTGGGTAATTGTCTATGTCTTGACGTTAATTGCTTGTGTCTGCACTTTCGTTTTGTAGCTTCACGGTTGTTTTGTCTAGTTTGTATTAGTGTTCGTTTCTTCTTCTATTAAAAAGAAGATGTATTTATATCACGCTGCGCCTTGGTCCTCTCTTTCACCCGAAGACGATCGTGACACTCTGATGTTGCTGATGGTTATTAGTAGCCTACCAAAAGTGCTAAGTGCCTGGTACTCCGCACTCTATTGTCCCTCTAATCACTCTGACATCAATGCAAATATAATTGAAAATTGAATCAAACACTTCATGAGAGCCATGAGCTCATGTTGCGCAACATTTCTATAGGCTATGCAATTGCGTGAGAAAACAGAGTGATGGCCTCTATTAAAAAGAGGAGGAACCCATCAGCTTTCCATTGGCTAGGCCTACTATARTCATTTCTCAACTTTCCTAATAATAAACACATTGTTTATCTTTACAACAGAAGTATAGCCTACCTGGCTGGCATGAAAATGAACCACAAGAAAAGCGTCCTCCATACCCAAGTCGCTATATGCAATCCCTGACTCTGCTTCTGGTACGCGAGCTGTTTTAATTAGTTCCCCGCATCCAGTGCAGGCGGAGGGATTGATAATTGCGCTACCGAACTGCCRCTAATCAAAACGAAACAAAAAGGCCTAAATCCTGCAGTCAGAAAACACCGAAAATTTTACTTTTTTCAATGTGTCAATCACTCTCGAGTCATCTGGGACCCAAGAGGTAAGCCCAAGGGACTACTAGGGGGGCACTTMAACATTCGTAGTGTCATTCCAAAAAGTGATCAAATTCAACATCTACTCACAGACTCCAACCTTGACTTCCTCTGCCTCTCAGAGACATGGCTCCATAAAAACTCTCCATTTGCTGCTTTGATTGTGCCTGGCTACAATGTTTTCAGGAGAGACAGGARTGAAGGAAGAGGAGGGGGTGTGATGATTTACATTAAAGAACATATCCGATGTAAACAAATTGAGTGGTCATGTGATAATGAACTAGAATGTATTGGCCTGAACGTTACACTGTCTCCCCAAATGTCTTTTACCCTCATTGGAATGTATAGGCCACCTTCCACCAAAAGTGTGTTTTTTGATCAGTTTAATAACATGCTTAGGGAATGTGATTTTGGGAGAGGTCATCTTAATGGGAGATTTTAATATTAATTATGAGGACAAGTCTTGTAGGAAAACCCTCAAACGGATCACTAATACCTTTGACCTTACACAGCTAGTTAAAGGGCCAACCAGGGTGACTTGTTACTCCAAAACACAGATTGATTTGGTGTTCAGTAATAAACCAGAGAGAGTGACTAAATCATTCAATATGGTTACTGGGCTGTCTGATCATAATCTGAAACTTATAGCCAGAAAGCTGTCTAAGAGCAGGTTTAACCTCTCTACTGTTAGAAAGCCGGATCAACTAAGAATACCTAAGAGTGAATTAAACTATTTTGAAAATGCAATTAAGGGAATTAACTGGAATGATCTCTTGTCCTATACAGACGTGGAAGCTGATAGTCAGGTTTCTCTATCCACAATCCAGACTACAATAAATGGTTTCCTAAAGAAAATCAAATCCAAACCTGGCCAAAAGAGCACTCTTCATTGGCTAAATGGAGAAATCTGGAAATTGATGAAAGAACAAGATTATGCTCTAAAAATAGCCCTGTGATCCAAATTAGAGCATGACAGACGTAGGTTTACCATGTTGAGAAATAAGGTGATGAAATGAATCACAGGCCAAGGCAAACTTTTTTATTAACAATTGGTGAAGCAAGGGGAAATTCTAAATTGATCTGGGAGAATCTAAAAAAGTTAACAGGGAAAGACCATAGTAACGCTGCAAAAAGACTAGAAATCATGGTGAATAACAATCTAACACAGGATGCAGTCGAAATAGCAATAGCCTTCAATTCCTACTTTATTGACTCTGTCAGGGTACTGACACAGAACCCCTCCACTGGTTTKTTGGGCTCAGTGCTAGTGAATGACACTCAACCTGTRTTCATCATAAGGGAGGTTTCTGAGTCAAAGGTGAACAAGGTGATTAGCTCACTAAAGAACTCTAAAGCCAAATATGTGTTTGGGCTGGACTCTACCTTTCTTAAAAACTACAAAGAGTCACTCATTGGCCCCATTACTAAGGTCACCAACACATCTATTGGTCTCGGGGTGTTTACAAGGGTATGGAAGTCGGCCATAATAACGGCCATCTTTAAATCGGGCGACCCTGCTGACGTGAGTAACTACAGGCCCATTAGTATACTACCTGTGGTGTCAAAGGTTGTTGAAAAGTGTGTAGCAGAACAACTGATTGCCCACCTCAACAACAGCCCCTTCACATTACACTCCATGCAGTTTGGCTTCAGATCGAAACACTCCACAGAAATGGCCAACTGCTTTCTTCTGGAAAATGTGAAGTCCAAGATGGACAAAGGGGGCTTGTTGGGGCTGTGTTTCTGGACCTAAGGAAGGCTTTTGATACTGTTAACCATGAGATTCTCATCACAAAATTGTCCAAGTTCAACTTTTCCCCCGATGCCTTGAGATGGATGAAATCATACCTTGAAGGCAGAACTCAGTGTGTCAGAGTGAGCAATGAGCTGTRGCCCACTCTTAGCTATGATGTGGGKYTGCCCCAAGGGTCAATACTGGGGCCCCTRRTGTTCAGCCTGTACATTAATGATCTGCCTTCTGTRTGMARTGYGTCTGAAGTTCAAATGTATGCAGARGATACAGTGATATATGTGCATGCAAAGAGCAAACAACAAGCTGCASAAGAACTCACTACTGTAATGGTCCAGGTTACAAAGTGGCTCAGTGACTCYTGTTCGCATCTCAATGTAAGAAAAACTGTTTGCATGTTCTTCACAAAGAGGGCAACAGATGCTACTGAGCCAGATGTCTATGTGTCAGGGGAGAAGCTCCGGGTGGTATCTGATTTTAAGTGCCATGGCATCATACTTGATTCCAACCTCTCTTTTAAAAAGCATGTGAAAAAGGTAATTCAGATAACCAAACTCAACCTAGCTAATTTCCGATTTATACGAAATTGTTTGACTACAGAGGTAGCAAAACTGTACTTCAAATCTATGATACTCCCCCACTTAACATACTGCTTGACTAGTTGGGCCCAAGCTTGCTGTACAACATTAAAGCCTATTCAGTCTGTCTACAAASAGGCTCTCAAAGTGCTTGATAGGAAGCCCAATAGCCATCATCACTGTTACATCCTCAGAAAGCATGAGCTCCWGAGTTGGGAAAATCTTGTGCAATACACTGAAGCATGTCTTGTATTCAAGATCCTAAATGGCCTGGCTCCCCCTCGACTCAGTATTTTTGTTAAACAGAAAKCCCAAACATATGGCAGCAGATCCACAAGGTCTGCCATGAGAGGTGACTGTATAGTTCCCTTAAGGAAAAGCACCTTTAGTAAATCCGCTTTCTCTGTGAGAGCTTCCTATGTCTGGAATACACTGKCATCAGACACACATAACTGCACCACATATCACACTTTCACAAAATGCATGAAGACATGGCTAAAGGTCAGTCAGATTTGTGAACATAATCCCTAGCTGTGTATTGCCGCTTTCCATGTTGTCTGTTGTCTGTAGCTTGTGAGGGGTGAAAACACATTGTTGCTTTTATGGATTTTGTCTTGTTGCTTTTTGTTCTGTCTGTATGCTACGTCTTGCTTGTCCTATGTTGCTCTGTCTGTATGCTACGTCTTGCTTGTCCTATGTTGCTCTGTCTGTATGCTATGTCTTGCTTGTCCTATGTTGCTCTGCGTGTGCTCACTGCTCAATGATTGTCTATATTGTAATTGTTTTTAATAACTTGCCCAGGGACTGCGGTTGAAAATTAGCCGGCTGGCTAAAACCAAAAAAGAGAGAGATTTAACAGGACAGTGCACATTAATCAACGTTTTCAGTAAAGTCC
>NW_019943616.1:51375-54106 GCF_002910315.2 Salvelinus sp. IW2-2015
GGGTCATTGTCCATTTGGGAGACCATTGCGGCTCGACAGAGCGTAATAGTGAACTTCCTGAGAAGGCGAAGTAGTCTTAGAAGACCGATTGTTTGTGGCCTTCCAGCTAGTGGTCCACATATTTTTTGCGCTCAGCTCAGTAGATGTGCGGGATCTAGTGTATTGTGGGGAGTGTTGATCTGGGCGACCTCCTGTCAGCAAAGCACGACCACAGATTGATGTCGGCTGCACCCCCGTGCTTCACGTGTGGGGGGTGGGGTGTTATTCGCAGCTTGCATGCCTGCCCCTCCTTTTTCCTCCAACATAACGGTTATGGTCATTATGGGCGCAAGAGTTGTATATTTTTGTGTTCATCAGACCAGAGGGACATTTCTCCAAAAAGTAGTCTCTTTGTTCCCATGTGCAGTTGCAAACCATAGTCTTGCTTTTTTATGGCGGGTTTTGAGCGGTGGCTTCTTCCTTGCTGAGGCCTTTCAGGTTATGCCGATAAAGGACTTGTTTTAATGTGGATATAGTGAACTTTTGTACCTGTTCCTCTAGCATCTTCACAAGGTCCTTTGCTGTTGTTCTGGGATTGACTTGCACTTTTCGCACCAAAGTACGTTCATCTCTAGGAGAGCAGGATGCTTCTCCTTCCTGAGCGGGATGATGACTGCGTGATCCATGGTGTTTATACTTGATACTATTGTTTGGTACAGATGAAGTGGTAGGTATTTCAGGCATTTGGAAATTGCTCCCAGAGGATGAACCAGACAATTTTTTTCTGGGGTCTTTGAATGATTTTCCCATGATGTCAAGCAAAGAGGCACTGGTTCGAAGATAGGCTTGAGAAATCATCCACATGTACACTCCATTGATTCTCAATTAGGTTCATTCTAGGAAAGCTACAAAGTAGATGTCCTAACCGACTTGCCAAAACTATAGTTTGTTAATCAAACATTGTGGAGTGGTTTAAAAAAATAGTTTTAATGACTCCAACCCCTAGTGTATGTTAAGTTCTTCTCTAACTTTCAAACTGTATGTTTGAATTAAATTTTGTGTTTAGATTTAGAATGGACTCTGCATCATGCCCTGTCTCGAAGAATCAATGGGAGGGGAAAAAGATATTTAGATGCGGATGGTGAGGGTGTTCAGTCGGGTCTATTAGCGCTACTTACATGCCCAAGCATACTTCCAAAGTTGTGGCAAAATGGCTTAAGGACAACCAAGTCAAGGTATTGGAGTGACTATCACAAAGCCCTGAACTCAAACCTATAGAAAATATGTGGGGAGAACTGAAGAAGCGTGTGCGAGCAAGGAGGCCTACAAACCTGACTCAGTTACACCAGCTCTGTCAGGAGGTATGGGCCAAAATTCACCCAACTTATTGTGGGAAGCTTGTGGAAGGCTACTCGAAACGTTTACCCAAGTTAAACAATTTAAAGGCAATGCTACCAAATACTAATTGAGTGTATGTAAACTTCTGACCGACTGGGAATGTGATGAAAGAAATAAAAGCTGAAATTAATCATTCTCTCTACTATTATTCTGACATTTCACATTCTTAAAATAAAGTTGTGATCCTAAATGACCAAAAACAGGGAATTTGTTACTTGGATTAAATATCAGGAATTGTGAAAAACTGAGTTTAAATGTATTTGGCTCAGATGTATGTAATTATCCGACTTCAACTGTATATTATTTACTATATGTAATGACAAGATTAACTCAAGCATAGTCTGACGGGTGACAATATTAGCCTATCACATGTAAATCATATATTATCACTTGTGAATGATGTCCAAGAAATAAAGCCTTTTATTTTTTTAATCATAGTCGCACACCTCATGTAGCCTACCTAGCCCACTGGCCTATATATTTTGATAAGGTTTGTATCACGACTAAAGTGTCCAAATAAATTCTTAAAATTAACGCACATTAATCCGCTTTTTCAAGAGGTGTAGAGCCTAACTGGCATACATAAGCAGCGAGAGAATTTCATGTTGGGAGAAAATCATTTTCACCATAAAAATGCACCTTTAAAATAAAAGCATTACATGCATAATCGCATTTGGTGTCACTTTGATAATGGTGTTTTCCCGCTAATGGAACATTCACGCTTACAGGCTACTGCCCGTGTGCGCCTAGCTGTGCTTATAATGTAAAGAAATAGCCTAATATTTTATCACATTTTAAGCTAAACGTTCTGATCTGTTGCATCAGCCTCATTGCGTAAATACATATTTTTATGCTAGTGCTTGTATTAATTTGGGATCTATCGCATCCCACAACTGTCCTAGACTATGTTTGGAATATTTATTTATTTAGGTCAACTTTTGTACAATGGGGATAATAGATTGACATAGGCTAGTGCTTTTGCTGTTCGTTAGGCCTACTCATCTTGTTGACTGACGAAAAGTAAATGCGGACAGTTCTTCCAATATCATCAATATGCACCTCGGAATTGGATGAGGAAGCGCGCAGTTGCGTCCCCGATGTATCCGTCTTCACTTGTAGCCTGTGAAAAAGACCCTGGTGATGGAGAGCCATGTGAGTGAGAGGTGCTACGGAGCATGTAGCACTTAGGGAGAAGGGAGCATGTAGCACTTAGGGAGAAGGGAGCATGTAGCACTTAGGGAGAAGGGAGCATGTAGCAGTTAGGGAGAAGGGAGCATGTAGCACTTAGGGAGAAGGGAGCATGTAGCACTTAGGGAGAAGGGAGCATGTAGCACTTAGGGAGAAGGGAGCATGT
>NW_019943616.1:54885-57255 GCF_002910315.2 Salvelinus sp. IW2-2015
AGCATGTATCACGTGGAGGGAGAAGGGAGCATGTAAACACTTAGGGAGAATGGAGCATGTGCACTTAGGGAGAAGGCAACATGTAGCACTTAGGAGAAGGGAGCATGTAAAAGTCCCCAAAACTTAGGGAGAAGGCGACATGTAACACTTAGTGGAGAAGGGGAGCAACGCCAAGTTGGCCCGCAAAAAGGATTCGTTTTTTTTATACGTGCATTATCGGCCACACAAAGGGGATTGCCGCGGAAATTTAGAGTCATTATAACGTGCTTGTCTATTCTGAATGAGATACTGATGAGTGTTACAGCCTGTCAAAAAGCAAACAAAGCTCACGCCTGCAAGCGACTTTTTTCAAATCATCATGTAGAGTAGCCTCATGCAGCCTACAATGTATAAACATTAAAAACATACAGTTATTTTGCTTGACAATCACCGACTGAGGAAATGTTGTGCTCGCCACAGCCCTACGCATGACTTTAAGCCACTTAACATGAAAGCGTCGGCTAAACGGCATGTATTWTTAGATATTATAAACTGGGTGGTTCAGAACCTGAATGCTGATTGGATGGCAGTCGTGTTATATCAGACTGTATACCACGGGAATGACAAAACACGTATTTTTACTGCTCTAATTACGTTGGTAATCAGTTTATAATAGCAGTAASGCACCTCGGAGGTTTGTGGTATATGGCCGATATACCAGAGCTAAGGGCTGTATCCAGMCACTCCGAATTGCGTCGCACGTAAGAACGGCCCTTAGCGGTGGTATATTGGCCATATACCACACCCCCTTGGGCCTTGTTGCTTAATTCTATTATAGACCAATTGTATGCTCTCATAGCTATTCTTAATCATGTTTTGGGGTGAGGATTCTGAGGATTCTGAATCATCTGACTAAACTTAAGGTGGGTACAAAGGTGCAACGTGTTGAAAAACTGTGACAGATGCAAACTCATCAATGTACATTTCTGCCATCAGGTGTTACTAACCAAAATACTACAGCAGAGGACATGGATGGAGTTCACACTGATCCCCTCAAAGTGACAATGATGCCTCGGATGATGTAATTCATTGTTTGGAGAAGGAACATGATTAGAAGAGTATACAGTACACCAGTTTGATATGAGATCCTGTACCCAGAGCAGTACTCTGNCATTGACTCATCTGAGCAGTACTCTGCAGTACCCATTGACTCATCAAAGCAGTACTCTGCAGTACCCATTGACTCATCTGAGCAGTACTCTGCAGGACCCATTGACTCATCAAAGCAGTACTCTGCAGTACCCATTGACTCATCAGAGCAGTACTCTGCAGTACCCATTGACTCATCTGAGCAGTACTCTGCAGTACCCATTGACTCATCTGAGCAGTACTCTGCAGGACCCATTGACTCATCAAAGCAGTACTCTGCAGGACCCATTGACTCATCAAAGCAGTACTCTGCAGGACCCATTGACTCATCAAAGCAGTACTCTGAAGTACCCACTGACTCATCTGAGCAGTACTCTGAAGTAACCACTGACTCATCAGAGAAATACTCTGAGGTACCCACTGACTCATCTGAGCAGTACTCTGAAGTAACCATTGACTCATCAAAGCAGTACTCTGAGGTACCCATTGACTCATCTGAGCAGGACTCTGCAGTACCTATTGACTCATCTGCACGTGAATCCGGAAGACTGTACTCTTGTGTGTAACATGGTGGAAGTTGAAAATATGACTTTATGTGTGACGACAACTGTAGGTTTTCTGTGAATTTATGTAAATCCCGAGGCTTATTTGAATGTCCCGTGGTGCAGGAAAATTCTCAGCGACAACAGAGAAGATGAAATAAAGATAAGACATCTTTAGGTACAATGACAACTTGTTAAAGAATGCAGGAGGAGCTAATTATAATAACATCAGCATGACTTCCTCCTGCATTTTTGTATGAGTGAGAACAAGGTGGCATTGTACAGTGCCTTGAAAAATAATTTGACCCCTTTCTGAATTTCTCAATTTTTGAGAAATAATAACTGATTGTTATGAGATCTTCAACCTAAACCTAATATTAGATAAATGGAGCCTGAGTTTTAAAATAACAAAACAAATCTATAGTTATTTTACTTATTTAACTAACAAATTTAGGCAACACCCAATTTCCCTGTGTGAAAAAGTAATTGTGAACTTACGCTCAATGACTGGGTGTGCCACCTTTTGCAACAATGACTGCAGACAAATGCTTTCCGTAAGTTGTTTTTCAGTCTCTCACGMCACCGTGGAGAAATTTTGGACCACTCTTGCATGCAGAACTACTTTAAATCACCAACATTTYTGGGTTTTGTCAAGCAAGAAGTTTTCGTTTTAAGTCCTGTCACAACATTCTCATTTTTA
>NW_019943616.1:57759-58945 GCF_002910315.2 Salvelinus sp. IW2-2015
TATCGAATATTAGCCAATTTTTCAGATCTATGTGTCTGTGTAGGAAGGAATGTTGCCAACTAATCAACTACGTTTGTAATGTTTAGTGGATGAATTTCTATTGTAATGTAATATTCATGCCTGGATTCTAGGACATCTGATTTTGTACTCACATTACACAATAAGTGCAAACTAACTGTGGCAAAAGTAGTACATTTGATGTGTTACATTTTTATTGTATATTATGATTGGCATCCCTAATGTAATAATATGCTTTCTGTTTTGCTCTAGCCTATTGACCTTTACACAGAAGTAGAGAACAGGTTAAGGCAGTTAAAAGGAATGCTTTAACACAACACCTTAGAAATTAGACACATCACCTTAGATAAGTGCCCACAGTCAAGATTAAGTCATCTAAGGGTGCACCACGGATGCTAAGACAAACTACTCCTGAACTTCTGAATATTGCACTATAGATATTGGATACCTATTACTTGGTGGAGCTCTAGTCATATATTTATTACGAAATTATGATATCAACCATTTTAAAAATCAACATAATTTCAATGTCACAATAATGGGTAAGTATTTGAATATTCATTATAATAAGCCACATTTTTACTATTTTCAACAAAAGAAAAATCTGTAAACTCACTTTTAAATARATTTTCTGTCAATGATATAGAAATATTATAGATATGGATATGGAGTTATTTCATAGAAWATCTCAGAAACCTTGTTTTATTTTAAGGCCAACCACCACAGGCTGATTTTTTTTTAAATCTACTTATCAGGGATCTACYTTGTGCTACCGTTTTAGGGACATGTGCTCCTACATATGTTGCTGTGCTCCCTGAAATGTTTATTTGGGAGCACCAGTGCCCCTAGAAGAAGAAAATCCCCCAGATAATACATGTTGTAATGATTTCTTCGCTGTCCCTCAGCCTCAGTAGTATGCAAACATGTTGTGGCACAGAATGTTAGGAAAATGGAATTGAGCTTCAAAAGTAACTAGGATTCATATAGATCCAATGTAGGCTGTATCTCAATCTTTAAAACATTTATGCTGGTGCTCCTAAACATGCAATCTGCAGATGCTACGCAAAATATAAAGTTGTTTTTCCAATGTTTGTAAAGTAAATGAAAACAAACACTGTATGGAAAGCGGTACCGGAGCGCCAAGTCTAGGTCCAAAAGTCTCCTTTTA
>NW_019943616.1:64134-70197 GCF_002910315.2 Salvelinus sp. IW2-2015
GCCCCCAAGCCAAAAGGACTGTCTGAACAATTAATCAAATGGCCACCTTACTCTCTGTTTAATATCTCTTGTCACTACAGGGGGGGCTGTTTCAACTTCGACATTTTGCGTCTCCAAATTAAACTGCCTCGTACTCAATTCTTGCTCGTACAATATGCATATTATATTACTATTGGATAGAAAACAATCTCTAGTTTCTAAAACCGTTTGAATTATGTCTGTGGGTGAACCAGAACTCTTCTACAGCGAAAATCATGACAGGACATGCGAAGGTCTGAAAACTAGGCTCTGATCTCGGATCAGTTTAAAGCTCTGTGTGTGCCCTATGGATCGAAATTAACTGCACCCGCCTTCCCCTGGATGTCAGTAACCAATGAGAAGTGGAATGGTGTTTTCTACGTATTTCTCAGAGCTTATAAAAGGGCAAGGAACGAGGTGCGCTCTCTTTTCGACTCCGCCATTACGCAACGCAAGACCCAGGATAGCATTTTGAAACGCTCAGTTATCGGCCTTAGATATGTCCGTCTGTAATTTAATTCGGATATAGGTGTTAGAAAACATCATAACGAAAGTTATTTGAAACCGATTTATATCAGTTTATGCGAGTATATATGCTATTTTCGGAATTTTCGTAGTATTGCGTTTGAGGATTTGTACATGTGTGCGCCACGTAGCTACTGTTAGCTGCTAGTTCCGAAGTTGAAGTGGACGTTTTACAACAAAAGCAACGATTCTTCTTGGACAAAAGGACACCTTGCCCAAGATTCTGATGGAAGCTCGTCCAAAAGTAAGAGCTATTTATGATTTTATTCCGTATTTATGTGGAAAAATGTAAACGCATTTTCTCGCCATTATTGCGCACTAGTCTGGCTGTAACGCCACACTTGTATGTCTAGGAACGTTAATTTTAAAAATCTAAATCAGCGGTTGCATTAATAACCAATGCATCTTTCATTAGCTGTCCAACCTGTATTTTTTTAAGTCAATCTAATCGAATAAATAATCGTAAACTTAGGTGCCCTTCCAAAGATGGCGCCGCCCAGAATGCATGCATGTTTTGACTGATTACATAGCATAACCACGATTTGTGATGCTCAAATATGCACATTTTCGAACAAACTCTATATGCATTGTAATATGATGTTACAGGACTGTCATCTGAAGAATTCTGAGAAGGTTAGTGAAAAAATAATATATTTTGGTGGTGATAACGTTATCGCGCTTTTTGCCTTGAATCAATGCTGGGTGATGATTAGCTCATGTGGTATGCTAATATAAACGATATATTGTGTTTTCGCCTGTAAAAAACACTTAGAAAATCTGAAATATTGTCTGGATTCACAAGATGTTGCTTTCATGTCTGTACGCTGTGTATTTTTCAAGAATGTTTTAAGATGAGTAATTAGGTAAATACACGTTGCTCTCTGTAGTTATCTAGTCGCTTTGGGTGAGTTTTGTGATAGTGCTGCCAATGGTAAAACTGTGATTTATACTGAAAAATTCAATTTTTTTCTAAAAAAAACAAATATCTATACAATAAATATGTTATCAGGACTGTCATCTTATGAAGTTGTTTCTTGGTTAGTGGCTATATATATCTTTATTTAGTCAAATTAGTGATAGCTACTGATGGGTAGTAAAAAACTGGTGGAGTAAAAAAGTGGTTTCTTTTGCTAACGTGGTTAGCTAATAGATTTTACATATTGTGTCTTCCTGTCTAAAACATTTTAAAAATCAGAAAATGATGGCTGGATTCACAAGAGTTGGGCTTTCATTTGCTGTATGTGTCTTAATCTCTTCTCCTGGGATAGAAAACCGATCTCGCAAATGTCACCCTTCCGAAATGTTGGTGCAGCCGCTCCGTGCCACTCACGGCAAGATGCCGCCCCCCAGGTGGCTGCCCATGTCGCCTGTACCTAAATCAGCCACTGCTACCGTCACCAAAATGTCATTAATTTTACCCTCTTTAAAATTGACATACATACATACTTTCAAAGCTCACTATATTGAATCCCACATAACGTAAAACCCAATTTCATAGAGAATGGTACAAACTGGACTATATGTGGTTTGAAAAGATGGAGATTGGATCTAAATAAGCATTTGGCTAAATTCTGTTTAAATTTCTTTAACTGGCATTTCCCAAAAGTCAGACTCTTCCCACAGGCCAAGTAATTTTTTCTCAGCTACATTCACCAAAGTTTGTGTGATTATCTTTAGATAATGTCAGACTTTTACTGAGGGAATTGTTTATATGTTGTCAAATTTGTATTCAATATAACATTTTATTTGAAAAAATGCAAAAAAAATAATATACATTTTTGCATTTTAGAGATAGAAAGTATTTATCCATAATCTGCTGGTTAATAGTCCAATCCTGGAATGTCGTAACAAAATGAAACCAAAATATTTAGGGAGCCTTCTGTCAGAAAAATGGATTTGCATGATATGCAAATATATTCATATTAATTAGATATTGCCAAATAGTTCCTTTTAAATACAGTATTTCAGAAAATGTGTAATAAAAAAAGTATTATATTTGTATCTACATTCAACTGGTAAAAGTTGATTGTCATATGATTAATGGGGGAAAATGTACCTACTAGGATAGGATAACTGCAGAACTCAATTAGCTGAAGACTGTCTCAATTCATTAGTGTGGAATTGTTCTATATCTTAAGCTATAGCTACAGTGGTTGAAACATGAGATGAAGTAAGAGAACTGTCAATTGATTTATGATCTCATTGCTAATTTGTATGTGGTTTAACTTAAGGATCGGACTCTTTAAAAAAAGTGTATATCACTTAGGAGTCTATGCGGAATATAGATTTGCCACTAGATGGCAGTAGGGTATGTGCAACGTTTTAGACTGATCGAATGAACCATTGCATTACCGTTCAAAGTGTTGTATTAAGTCTGCCCAAATGTGCCGAATTGGTCAATTGATACATTTTCAAGTACATAACTTCAGAGACCATACAAACTTTAAAATGTTTATTTTCACCTTTATTTAACTAGTTAGGCCAGTTGAGAACAAGATCTTATTTACAACTGCGACCTGGCCAAGAAAAAGCAAAGCAGTGCGACAACAACAACACAGAGATACACATAAACAAACGTACAGTCGGTAACACAATAGAACAAATAGAAAATCTATGTACAGRGTGTGCAAATGTAGAAGAGTAGGGAGGTAGGCAATAAATAGTCCATAGAGGTGAAATAATTACAATTTAGCATTAACACTGGAGTGATAAATGTGCTGTTGATGCTGTGCAAGTAGAGATACTGGGGTGCAAAAGAGCAAGACGGTAAGTACTAATATGGGGATGAGGTAATTCGGTGTGCTATTTACAGATTGGCTGTGTACAGGTACAGTGATCGGTAAGCTGCTCTGACAGCTGATGCTTAAAGTTAGAGAGGGAGATATAAGTCTCCAGCTTCAGTGATTTTTGCAATTCATTCCAGTCATTGGCAGCAGAGAACTGGACAGAAAGGGGGGGGGGTTCAAACTGTAGAACCCAGTTCCTACATTTGAATATAAAAAATGATTTTATCAAACAAAACGATGCTATATTTTATCTTTGGGACCCTCAGGTGTCACACCCTGATCTGTTTCACCTGTCTTTGTTCTTGTCTCCACCCCCCTTCAGGTGTCGCCAATATTCCCCATTATCCCCAGTGTATTTATACCTGTGTTCTCTGTTTGTCTGATGCCAGTTAATTTTGTTTCGTGAAACCTACCAGCATTTTTCCCCTTTCTCCTGTCTGTTGTAGTTCCTGTTTTCAACTTTTTCACGATGTCGACCTTTCTGCCTGCCCTGAGCCTGCCTGCCTGCCATTCTGTACCTTGCCACACCTGGATTATTGACCCCTGCCTGCTCTGACCATGAGACTGCATGCCGTTCTGGACCTTTTGAACCCACTTCTCAGATAGAGTCAGTGTTCAAAATCGGAGGCCTGTTGTCCAACCTCTGGCAGTCTCTATGGGGGGCCACAGGGTTCAATTCTCGGGCTGACTCTCTTCTCTGTATATATCAATGATCTCGCTCTGCTGCAGTGATTCTCTGATCCACCTCTATGCAGACGACACCATTCCTATACATCTGGCCTTCTTTGGACACTGTGCTAACAAACCTCCCAACAAGCTTCGATGCCATACAACACTCCTTCCGTGGCTCCAACTGCATTTAAATGCTAGTAAAACTAAGTGCATGCTCTTCAACCGATTGCTGCCCGCACCCTCCCGCCCGACTAGCCTCACTACTCTGGAAGGTTCTGACCTAAAATATGTGGACAACTACTAATACCTAGGTGTCTGGTTAGACGGTAAACTCTCCTTCCAGACTCACATTAAGCATCTCCAATCCAAATTAAATCTAGAATCAGCTTCCTATTTCGCAACAAAGCCTCCTTCACTCATGCGCCAAACATACCCTTGTAAAACTGACTATCCTACCGATCCTTGACTTCGGCAAGGTCATTTACAAAATAGAACAACTCTACTAAGCAAACTGGATGTAGTCTATCAGAGTGCCATCTATTTTGTCACCAGCCCCATATAATACCCATCACTGTGACCTGTATGCTCTTGTTGCTGGCCCTCACTACATATTTGTCGCCAAACCCACTGGCTCCAGGTCAATCTATAAGTCTTTGCTAGGTAAAGCCTTGCCTTATCTCAGCTCACTGGTCACCATAGCAACACCCACCCGTTATATTTCACCGGTCATCCCCAAAGCCAACACTTACTTTGGCCGCCTTCCTTCCAGTTCTCTGCTGCCAATGACTGGAATGAATTGCCAAAAATCACTGAAGCTGGAGTCTTATATCTCCCTCTAACTTTAAGCATCAGCTGTCAGAGCAGCTTACGATCACTGTACCTGTACACAGACCCATCTGTAAATAGCACACAGAATTACCTCATCCCCATATATACTTACCGTCTTGCTCTTTTGCACCCCAGTATCTCTACTTGCACAGCATCAACAGCATTTATCACTCCAGTGTTAATGCTAAATTGTAATTATTTCACCTCTATGGACTATTTATTGCCTACCTCCCTACTCTTCTACATTTGCACACACTGTACATAGATTTCTATTTTTTCTATTGTGTTACTGACTGTACGTTTGTTTATGTGTATCTCTGTGTTGTTGTTGTCGCATTGCTTTGCTTTTTCTGGCCAGGTCGCAGTTGTAATAAGACTTGTTCTCAACTGGCCTACCTGGTTAAATAAAGGTGAAAATAAACATTTTAAAGTTTGTATGTTCTCCCAAAGTTATGTACTTGAAAATGTATCAATTGACCAATTCGGCACATTTGGGCAGACTTAATACAACACTTTGAACCGTAATGCAATGTTCATTCGATCAGTCTAAAAACGTTGCACATACCCTACTGCATCTAGTGGCAAATCTATATTCCGCATAGACTCCTAAGTGATATACACTTTTTAAAGAGTCCGATCCTTAAGTTAAACCACATACAAATTAGCAATGAGATCATAAATCAATTGAACAGTCTTACTTCATCTCATGTTTCAACCACTGTAGCTATAGCTTAAGATATAGAACAATTCCACACTAATGAATTGAGACAGTCTTCAGCTAATTGAGTTCTGCAGTTATCCTATCCTAGTAGGTACATTTTCCCCCATTAATCATATGACAATCAACTGTTTACCAGTTGAATGTAGATACAAATAATACTTTTTTATTACACATTTTCTGAAATACTGTATTTAAAAAGAACTATTTGGCAATATCTAATTAATATGAATATATTTGCATATAACGCAAATCCATTTTTCTGGACACTTAAAGAAGTCACCCTAAGTATTTTGGTTTAATTTTGTTACGACATCCAGGATTGGATATTAACCAGCAGATTATGGATAAAATACTTGTTTCATCTTTCTATCTCTAAAAATGCAAAAATGTATATTATTTTTTTGCATTTTTTCAAATAAAATGTTATATTGAATACCAATTTGACAACATATAACAATTCCCTCAGTAAAAGTCTGACATTTCTAAAGATAATCACACAAACTTGGTTAATGA
>NW_019943616.1:70222-77595 GCF_002910315.2 Salvelinus sp. IW2-2015
AAGTAGTTGGTGAACCAGGCGAGGCAGTCATTTGAGAAGCCAAGGCTGTTGAGTCTGCCAATAAGAATGCTGTGATTGACAGAGTCAAAAGCCTTGGCCAGGTCAACGAAGACGGCTGCACAGTACTGTCTTCTATCAATGGCGGTTATGATATCGTTTAGGACCTTGAGCGTGGCTGAGGTGCACCCATGGCCAGCTCGGAAACCAGATTGCATAGTGGAGAAGGTAATGGTCGGTGATCTGTTTGTTAACTTAGCTTTCAAAGATTTTAGAAAGGCAGGGCAGGATGGATATAGGCCTATAACAGCTTGAGTCTAGAGTGTCTCCCCCTTTGAAGAGAGGGATGACAGCTTTCCAATCTTTGGGGATCTCAGAAGTTACGAAAGAGATGTTGAATAGGCCAGTAATAGGGTCTGCAACAATTTCGGCTGATAATTTTTTAGAAAGAGAGGTTCCAGGTTGTCTAGCCCAGATGATTTGTAGGGATCCAGGTTTTGCAGCTCTTTCAGAACATCAGCTGTCTGGATTTGGGTGAAGGAGAAGCAGGGGGGGCTTGGGAAAGTTGCTGCAGGGGGTGCTGAGATGTTGGCCGGGGTAGGGGTAGCCAGGTGAAAAGCACAGCCAGCCGTAGAAAAATGCTTATTGAAATAATAAATTATTGTAGATTTATCGGTGGTGACAGTGTTTCCTATCCTCAGTGCAGTGGGCAGCTGTGCGGAGGTCCTTTTATTCTCCATGGACTTTACAGTGTCCCAAAACTTGTTGGAATTAGTGCCACAGGAAGCTAATTTCTCTTTGAAAAAGCTAGCCTTAGCTTTCCTAACTGACTGGGTATATTGGTTCCTGACATCCCTGAAAAGATCCATATCGCGGGGGGCTATTCGATGCTAAATCAGAACGGCACAGGATGTTTTTGTGTTGGTCAAGGGCAGTCAATTCTGGGGTGAACCAAGGGCTATATCTGTTTTAAGTTCTACACTTTTTAATGGGGTATGCTTATGTAAGATGGAGAAGAAATCATTTTTGAAGAGCAACCAGGCATCCTCTACTGACGGGATGAGGTCAATATCCTTCCAGGATACCCGGGCCAGGTCGATTAGAAAGACCTGCTCGCTGAAGTGTTTTAGGGAGCGTTTGACAGTGATGAGGGGTGGTTGTTTGACCGCGGACCTATTACGCACGCAGGCAATGAGGCAGTGATCACTGAGATCCTGGTTGAAGACAGCAGAGGTGTATTTAGAGGGCAAGTTGGTCAGGATGATATCTAAGAGGGTGCCCATGGTTGTGGATTTAGGGTTGTACCTGGTAGGTTCCTTGTTAATTTGTGTGAGATTGAGGGCATCTAGCTTAGATTGTAGGACGGGCGGGGTGTTAAACCAAGGCTTTTACGGTTACAGAAGTCAACAAATAAGAGTGCCTGGGGAATGGGAGTAATGCTGGCGGCTGCAGGGCCTGGGTTAACCTCTACATCACCAGAGGAACAGAGGAGGAGTAAGATAAGACTACGGCTAAAGGCAATAAGAACTGGTTGTCTAGTGCATTCGGAACAGCGAGTAAAAATTATATGGTAATAAAATATTTAAGTTTACACACTCCCATAAATGTCATAAATGATGCATAATTAGCTTCCCTACAGAAAACACACTAACCTTCACACATCTAGATGGGGGGGTTCAAACTGTAGAACCCAGTTCCTACATTTGAATATAAAAAATGATTTTATCAAACAAAACTATGCTACATTTTATCTTTGGGACCCTCAGGTGTCACACCCTGATCTGTTTCACCTGTCTTTGTTCTTGTCTCCACCCCCCTCCAGGTGTCGCCAATATTCCCCATTATCCCCTGTGTATTTCTACCTGTGTTCTCTGTTTGTCTGATGCCAGTTCATTTTGTTTCGTGAAACCCACCAGCATTTTCCCCCTTTCTCCTGTCTGTTGTAGTTCCTGTTTTCTAGTTTTTCCCGATTTCGACCTTTCTGCCTGCCCTGAGCCTGCCTGCCATTCTGTACCTTGCCACACCTGGATTATTGACCCCTGCCTGCTCTGACCATGAGACTGCATGCCGTTCTGGACCTTTTGAACCCNGCCTGCCTGCCATTCTGTACCTTGCCACACCTGGATTATTGACCCCTGCCTGCTCTGACCATGAGACTGCATGCCGTTCTGGACCTTTTGAACCCTATCTGGATTACTGACCTCTCATTTTGCCTGCCCCTGTATTAGTAATAAACGTTTGTTACTTCGACACTGTCTGCATCTGGGTTTTACCTGAAATGTGATAGTATGAACTGGCCATGACTGACCCAGCAGACTAGGACRAGCTCTGCAGTGCCATCTCCTCCCTAGGAGCCACCATTGGAAGGCACCAGGAGATGCTTTGTGGTCTTATGGAAGGGTTCAAGATCTTGGACAAACGCCATGACCAAGCGTTGAACACATTGCTGGAGCAATTCCGAGGGGTTGTCTGTTAGGCAGCCTACCACGACGGTAACCTCCCAGCCCTTCAGTAATCCGGCTSTTAGCAGTGCCGCCTCCCCGGTCACCCCGGTTTCCCAGGAACCCCGCTTACCTTTCCCGGGAACGCTTCAATGGAGAGTTGGGCACCTGTCGAGCGTTTCTCACTCAGTGTTCCCTCATCTCCGAGCTGCAGCCCTCCTCCTTCCCCTTGGACCYCTSTAAGATAGCYTACCTCATCACACTGATGTCCGGGAAGGATCTCGCCTGGGCTACGGCAGTATGGGAACAACAGTCTGCCGTATGCTTCAGTCTGGAGGAGTTCGTGYGGGAGGTAAAGAACYTTTTTTGAGAGGTCTTATTTATTTAAAGAGCAAATTAAAGTTAGAAGCAATAGGATTTGAAGCAATAGCCTACAACTATTATAGCACTGTTTCACGCTGTTCTGAGACAAGCATGTGGACTGGTCTTGATAAATCAATGAGATTTTTATTTTCACAGAATCTCTGTTTGGGTATTGGTTAGACTATAATTATACAATTAAGGTGTAGAAATGTTATGATCTTAGTGTAACCTTTATTTAACTAGGCAAGTCAGTTAAAAACTTCMTATGGATAGGGGGCAGCATTTTCACGTTTGGATGAAAAGCGTGCCCAGAGTAAACGGCCTGCTACTCAGTCCCAGTTGGTAATATATGCATAGTATTAGTAGATCTGGGTAGAAAACACTCTGAAGTTTCTAAAACTGMTTGAATGATGTCTGTGAGTATAACAAAACTCATATGGCAGGCGAAAACCTGAGAAAAATCCAACCAGGAAGTGGGAAATCTGAGGTTTGTAGTTTTTCAAAGCTTGGCCTATCAAATACACAGTGTCTATGGGGTCATTTTGCACTTCCTAAGGCTTCCACTAGATGTCAACCATCTTTAGAAACTTGTTTGAGGCTTCTACTGTAAAGGAGGGGCTCATAAGGGCTCTTTGAGTCAGTGGTCTGGCAGAGTGCCACAGACTCTTGACGCTCGTTCATGTGAGAAGTAGCTCTCGTTCCAAGGCTTTTCTACAGACAGGAATTCTCCGGTTGGGACATTATTGAACATTCATGATAAAAACATCCTAAAGATTGATTCTATACATCGTTTGATATGTTTCTACGACCAGTAATATAACTTTTTGGAATTTTGGAACATTTCCACTGGACTTGCCCGCGCCTCGTGAGTTTTGATTTGTTTACCAAACGCGCTAACAAAAGGAGGTGTTTGGACATAAATTATGAACTTTATCAAAACAAATCAAACATTTATTGTGGAACTGGGATTCCTGGGAMTGCATTCTGATGAAGATCATCAAAGGTAAGTGAATATTTATCATGCTATTTCTGACTAATGTTGACTGCACAATATGGTGGATATTTCTTTGGCTGTTTTGGGCTCTGAGCGCCGTACTCAGATTATGCTTTTTCCGTAATTTTTTTTAAAAATCTGACACAGCGGTTGCATTAAGGAGAAGTTTATCTAAAGTTCCATGTATAATAGTTGTATCTATTATCAATGATTATTATGAGTATTTCTGTGAATTGATGTGGCTCTCTGCATAATCACCGCATGTTTTGGAACTACTGAACATAACACACCAATGTAAAATTAGATTTTTGGATATAAATATGAACTTAATCCAACAAAACATATATGTATTGTGTAACATGAAGTCCTATGAGTGTCATCTGATGAAGATCATCAAAGGTTATTGATAAATTTTATCTCTATTTCTGCTTTTTGTGACTCCGGTCTTTGGCTGGAAAAATTACTGTGTTTGTCTGGGATTTTGCGGTGACCTAACATAATCGTTTGTGGTGCTTTCGCTGTAAAGCCTATTTGAAATCGGACACTTTGGTGGGATTAACAACAAGATTACTTTTAAAATGGTATAAGATACATGCATGTTTGAGGATTTTTTATTATGAGATTTCTGTTGTTTGAATTTGGCGCCCTGCACTTTCACTGGCTGTTGTCATATCATCCCGTTAAAGGGATTGCAGCCATAAGAAGTTTTAAATTGTCCTTGACAATTTTGTCCTTGAGCTGTTCTTGTGTATAATGTTCTATATTATGTTATGTTTTATGTTTTGTGTGCGGACCCCAGAAAGAGTTGCTGCTGCGAAAGCAGCTGACGGGGATCCTAATAAAAGGACCCACCAACAACCAACTTGACAGAGCTTGAAGAATTTTTTTAATATTGTAAAATCCAGGTGTGCAAAGCTCTTAGAGACTTACCCAGAAAGACTCACACCTGTAATCATTGTCAAAGGTGATTCTGTATCGCTGTGAAATGTGAATCTAAAATGTATTAACGCAGGGGTGTGAATACTTATGTAAATTAGATTTTTCTGTACTTKATTTTCAATAAATTAGCGAACATTTTGAGAATGTTATGGAATGTTATCGTTATGGGTTATTGTGTGTTGATGGGTGAGAAAAAACATATATTTAAACCATAATTCATTCAGGCGAGTTTGAATTGTACTMTATTTTAGTCAAGGCTCATCCTATATAACTACTYCTGTACACAACTTTCTATGGGGTGGCAGGTAGCCTAGTGGTTAGCGTGTTGGGCGAGTAACCGAAAACCTGCTGTATCGAATCCCCGAGCTGACAAATTAAAAATCTGTTGTTCTGCCTCTGACCAAGGGGCAATGACACCGGCATTGAAAATAAGAACTTGTTCTAAACTGATTTGCCTAGTAAAATAAAAAATCATATTTTGTCAATATTATATATTCCGGACATGGCTTGTTCTGATATTTCTTAATTTTTATTTAGGGGATTTATGTGTATTGTTAGGTATTAATGCACTGTTGGAGCTAAAAACATAAGCATGTCGCTGCCCCTGCTATAACAACTGCAAAATATGTGTACACAACCAATACCATTTTATTTGATTTGGGTATTGACTGAAGTGATTAGGGAATCTGATATGATTAGTGAAAACATGTACTATTTGGATATATTTGTGTTGAGCTAGTGATGGAGCAGGTTATATGTGGAGGTAGCTAATACGTAACAGGCACTGTAGGTCYTATTTTCATGGTATTAGTTTACCTCTCTCATTTTGAACAGTTGTTGTGCTTTAACCAAATCCATTGTATTGTATATTTACTTCTTTAGATCATCATTTTCAAAGACTACATAAGATGAGTGTATACCAAGTTACATCAACAGCGCTCCTTTTAATGGGTAAGGAACGTGTATTCAACAGAATTAGACATTTTGGATTATATATCTATGATGTCATTGTTACAATTTTAATCAAATACATTTTATTCTGTTTATGTTGAACAATAGTGGTTATTACTATGAATCCTACAACCGCAACCACAGCAACCGTCAATGATGCATCAAAAACAACTGGGGAACCCATTAAAATCGATTCTGGGTCATCGACAACAACTGGTGAACCCACTACAACCATCAAAGATGCATCAACAAAAACTGGTGAACCCACTACAACCGTCAAAGATGCATCGACAAAAACTGGTGAACAACTACAAACGTCGCTGATTCACCAAAAACAACTGGTGAACCCATTACAATCGTTTCTGGGTCATCGACAACAACTGGTGAACCCACTACAACCATCACTGGTTCATACAGAAAAACTGGTGAACCCACTACAACCGACAAAGATTCATAAACAACAACTGGTGAACACACTGCAACACCCATTGATGCATCGCCAAAAACTGTTGACCCCACTACACCCYTCACTGATTCACCACCAACAACTGTTGACCCCACTACACCCATCACTGATTCACCACCAACAACTGTTGACCCCACTACACCCGTCACTGATTCACCACCAACAACTGTTGACCCCACTACACCCGTCACTGATTCACCACCAACGACTGTTGACACCACTACAACTGTCACTAATGCATCGACAACTATTAGTGAAATCATTTCAAAAGTCCCTGGGGCATCAAAAACAACTTATGCACCCACTACAACCAACACAGAAGTTGTTATCAAAAACCACTGGTGAACCCACTACAACTGTTACTCGCGCATCAACAACAACTGATGAACCCACTACAACCATCACTGAGTCATCAACAACAACTGGTGAACCCACTACGACCGTCACTGGTGTGTCGACAACAACTGGTGAACCCACTACATCAATCACTCTTTCATCAACAACAACTGGTGAACCCACTACGACCGTCACTGGTGTGTCGACAACAACTGGTGAACCCACTAGAGCAGGTTATTGGTTCATCGACAAACTGGTGACCCACTACAACCGTCACTGGTGTGTCGACAACAACTGGTGACCCACAACGACCGTCACTGGTGTGTCGACAACAACTGGTGAACCCACTACATTAATCACTGTTTCACCAAAACATCTGATGAACCCACAAAACAGTCACTATTGTGTCAATAACAACTGATGAACCCACTAGAGCAGTCATTGGTTCATCAACAACAACTGGTGAACCCACTACAACGTCATGGTGTGTCGACAACAACTGGTGAACCCACTTCGACCGTCACTGGTGTGTCGACAACAACTAGTGATTCCACTACAACCATCACTGAGTCACAAAAACAAACTGGTGAACCCACTACATCAATCACCTTTCATAACAACCCCTGGTGAACCACAACGACCGTCACTGGTGTGTCGCAAACAACTGGTGAACCCACTACGACCGTCACTGGTGTGTCGACACAACTAGTGATTCCACTACAACCATCACTGAGTCAACAAAAACAACTGGTGAACCACTACATCAATCACCCTTTCATCAACACCTGGTGAACTCACAACGACCGTCACTGGTGTGTCGACAACAACTGGTGAACCCACTACATCAATCACCCTTTCATCAACAACCCTGGTGAACCACAACGAC
>NW_019943616.1:78688-80976 GCF_002910315.2 Salvelinus sp. IW2-2015
AACCACCACTGAGTCAACAAAATCAACTGGTAAACCCACTAGAGAAGTCACAGGTTCATTGACACCAACTGGTGAGCCCACAACAATTGTCACAGAAACAACATATACAACTGGTGAGCCAAGTACATCCGTGACTGGTGCATTGACAACAACTGGTGACCCCACTTCGACCATCACTGGTGTGTCGACAACAACTGGTGAACCCACAACGACCGTCACTGGTGTGTCGACAACAACTGGTGAACCCACTAGAGCAGTTATTGGTTCATCGACAACAACTGGTGAACCCACTACGACCGTCACTGGTGTGTCTACAACAACTAATGAACCTTCTACAACCGTCACTGACTCAACAGAAACAACTGGTGAACCCACTACATCAATCACTCTTTCATCAACAACAACTGGTGAACCCACATTGACTGTCACTGGTGTGTCGACAACAAATAGTGATTCCACTACAACCATCACTGGTGTGTCGACAACAACTGGTGAACCCACTACATCAATCACTGTTTCATCATTAACAACTGGTGAACCCACTTCGACCGTCCCCGTTTTGTCGACAACAACTGGTGAACCCACTACAACAGTCACTTTTGTGTCGACAACAACTGATGAACCCACTACAACCATCACTGAGTCTACAAAATCAACTGGCGAACCCACTACAACTGTTACTGGTGCATCGACAAAAACTGGTGAACCCACATTGACCGTCACTGGTGTGTCCACAACAGCTGGTGAACCCACTACATCAATCACTGGTGTATCGACAACAACTGGTGAACCCACAACAATTGTCACAGAAACAACATATACAACCGGTGAACCCAGTACATCTGTGACTGTTTCATCAGCAACAACTGTTGAACCCACTACTACCGTCAGTGTTGTGTCTACAACAACTGGTGAACCCACCAAAACCATCACTGATGCATCAACAACCACTGTTACTGCATCACCCACTACAACTGTCACGGGTGTGTTGACAACAACTGTTGAACCCACTACAACCATCATTGATGCGTCGACAACTAGTGCCTGACTCATTTACAGAAAAGGCAATGCCATAATTGGATGACCTCAGCAAACCACTCGACTCCTATCACAGTTCTAACTTACGATCCATTATTTAGGGATTTTTTAGTTTTTGCTCTTTGTGTCTGATTTCTTATGGGGAACCGTCATAAAATGAACCGCTGTTTGGCGCTACTCTTTCATGTGGACAGAGAAGGCCTGGATGTGTCTGGCAAATATCAAACATGCCCTAGCCCCCGTCACTATACGACATATCACAGGCTACTTGTTGGGATTGTTAGAAGAGGCTCTATGGGTTAATTCTTTGGTGCGGGTTTTTAGCGACATGACTTTCTTGCTGCCTGTTGGCCCTTGTCATCTCACTACTACTACTGCTATCAAGAACAATACCTTTATATAAAGCTTCTCCTCCTATTGATTATTCTCTCTCTCGGTATTTCATGGATTCCCTGCTGTTATGGGGAGGACGGGGTATTAAGGGCTTGACGAGATAGAGCTAGAGTCAATACTGGCGGCGGCTGGGCAGGGGGACTGATTGCGTCCATTGAGAAATAAGTCCTCTTATTGTCCTCCTGTGAACGTTACTTTACATTAAGGACGTCCAGATGGCCCCGCTGTTTATATGCCACCGATCTTGGGCGGGCGCATATGGGCTCGGTATCAGTTGTGATCAAGAGTTCTGCAAAACCACTGGGTTTATGCTGTGTTTGCGCTCACGCGCTGCAAATCATGTATGGGTTTTCTGTGGTGTTTAGGTTTTGTCTTCAACGAGAAGACGTTGGTCATTTACGGCTTTCTGGGTACCTATCAAACGGACTTTCTTCTCAGGACTGTGCGATTTTTTCAACTCGCGCTTGCATTTTACTGAGTGTAAAACTCTAGGTGGAGCGCTCTGGCCAAAACAATGAAGATGTTGATGTCCTATTGAGAGGGGTAGATAATAGCAGTAATGGTTGAGGGCTAAGTCAGTTGGGTTTTGAGTGTTTGTGATAAACTTGTAAGTTCTGTTGGTGGGTTGTTTTTTTCTCGCTTCCTGAGCTTGGGGACTTTGCTAGTATATTTGGTCGGTTTAAGTTTCTTTCACCTCTTTCAAACAGTTTGAGGCTTGTTGACATTGGTTATATCAGGGGTGATTTATTTTTGTTAATTGACATTTGATGTATGTTGGTCTTTTTGGTTTGGGGGTGTGAACTTGGTGTGAATTGATCTCAGCTTTCTATGGTTGTATTACATGGGTTGGTGGTTGA
>NW_019943616.1:81001-82501 GCF_002910315.2 Salvelinus sp. IW2-2015
TCATTTATTCTCAGCTCTGGATCCATCATCAATACTGTAAATGTAGCATTCAGCTCCCCCTCTGTCCCTAATATCACAGAGATTGGCACTGTTTTGATAAATGCTGCGCATAACATCACAGCTTTGGACATTGACCCCTCCTCAGTGACAGTCAACAGCACAGGTAAACACAATCATTTATTCAATTACATTTAATTATCTGGTAAATTATTATTTAAATTTTTTTGAACAACACAAATCTATTTGGAACAGTAATTAGTGACATGTTTTATTTCAAATATTGACTTTAAAATATCTTATAAATTAGTCCCCATCAATTGACTGACCTTTTTCTTAAAATATTTTGTGTAAAAAAATACAAATAAAATTAGGTACATTTCAGCTGTTTTGCCTGCTCMTGCTCTGTAATACACATGCTGTTAATGTGAGTGTTTTGTATCAGAATGCCASAGTTCTTCTGGTTCTAATGCTACTAACCCTGTGTTGGTAGCATCTACAGTGCATTCGGAAAGTATTCAGACCACTTGAATTTTACACATTTTGTTACGTTACAGCCTCATTCAAAAAAAAATATTAAATGTTTTTTTCTTCGTCATCAATCTACACACCATACCCAATAATGACAATGCATAAACAGTTTTTTAGACATGTTTGCTAATTTATAAAAAATTAAAAACTGAAATATTTCATTTACATAAAACATTTACATGTAAGTATTCACACCCTCTTTCAGTACTTTGTTGAAGCACCTTTGGCAGTGATTACAGCCTTTGAGTCTTCTTGGGTATGATAATACACGATTTGCTCAACTGTTTTTGGGGAGTTGGTTCAACATGACGCGAACTGGTTCAACATGACGCAGAGAACATAATTTACCAGAGCCTGGAACACAGCAGGGGCGTTGGTGAGGCCAAAATGCATGAACAGATACATGTAGTGGCGGCTGGTCGTGTTGAAGGCGGTCTTCCATTCGTCCCCCTCTCGTATCAGCACCAGGTGGTAGGTGTTCCGTAGATCCAGCTTGGAAAAAACAGTGGCTCCCTGGAGCGGCTCAAAGGCTTTTTTCTTCACAAACAAGAACCGGCGCCGGCAGGAGAGGAAGAGGGAGGGATAATTCCTYCAGCTAGGGAATCCCAAATGTAGGTCTCCATAGCCTTGGTCTCCAGTCCCGACAGAGAGTACAGACATCCCCGGGGGGCGTGGTGCTAGGGAGAAGGTCAATCCTGCAGTCATAGGGTCAGTGTGGCGAAAGCGAAGTGGCCCGGTCCTTGCTGAACACCTGGAGGTCCTGGTACTCCGTGGGAATGACGAGAGGTCCGGGGCAACTTCCCAGCCCCCAGGAAGGCGTCCCGGGGTAGGTTGCACTGACTTCAGACAATGGGTGTGGCAGAATGGCCTCCAGCTCATGATGGCACCAGTAGACCAGTTGATGAGGGGATTGTGTCGCTGGAGCAAGGAGAATCCCAAATCCATGGGAGTCTGAGGAGACTTGATGAGCAG
>NW_019943616.1:82526-84278 GCF_002910315.2 Salvelinus sp. IW2-2015
GAATTGAAATAGTCTCACTGTGTGTCCTGGACACCGTTGTAGGTTGAGGGAGTGGTAATATGAGTGACCCGGCCTATAGAGCGCCCGTCCAGCGCTCTAACATCCATGGAATGAAGGGGCTGTTTCAACTCGGAAGTCAGGGTAGCGTCCAAAAAGCTCTCGCCGGCCCCAGTCAATGAGGACCCGAAGAATTTATGACTGGTTCCCCACAGTAGAATAAAGGGGAACAGCAAAGTTCTCCATATGGCCCCCGAGTACTCGCTCCTACAGGTGGGCCCTGGTCTTTTTTTTATTATTTATTTATTTTTAATTTATCCCATTTTTCTCCCAATTTTCGTGGTATCCAATCGCTAGTAATTACTATCTTGCTCAACGCTACATACTCCGTCAGGGCTCGGGAGAAACGAAGGTCGAGAAGCCTTGCGTCCTTCCGAAGCAACATAACCCAACCCAAGCCGACTGCTTCCTATAACACAAAGCGCGCCTCCAAACCCGGAAGGCCAGCCCCGCACCAAAATGTGCGGAGGAACACCCCGGTGTCGGGACTTATTGCTTGGCAACTCCCCTTGGTTAGCGCGCATCTGCACCGCCCCCGGCCGCACAGGAGTCGCCTTTGCGACCTCGTTCTCCCGGAGCCCGTACGGGAGTTGTAGCGTTGACAAGATAGTAATTATAGCGATTTGGAGCGCAACCAGCTGAAGAAAACAAAGGATGTATCGGCCCTTAAACCCGCAGCAAAACACCACCTACAATGCCGTGAACCGATGAAAGATTTAAAAATAAATAAATAAACTCGAAAACCCGAACAGACCCAGCCCACCTGTAGAGCGTATGCCAAATTGTTAGCGTTCCCCGGCCCGCCACAGGAGTCGCTGGAGCGCGATGAGACAAGGATATCCCTACCGGCCAAACCCTCCCTAACCCGGACGACGCTATGCCAATTGTGCGTCGCCCCACGGACCTCCCGGTCGCGAACCCAGAGACTCTGGTGGCGCAGCTAGCACTGCGATGCAGTGCCCTAGACCACTGCGCCACCCGGGAGGCCCCGGGGCCTGGTCTTTTAAAGGACAAGAGTATACAAAATGACCAAGAGTCCTGCAATACAGGCAACTCTTCATGTTMATCCTGTATTGACATTCAACTGGCGACATTGCTCCAGCAAAAGGTCCAAAGCCAGGTCATTTGGACCCCCTCCATAAGTCCACGAAGCAATTCCTCGTACCTACCTATGGTGGCTCCTTGGGAGAAGATGGCGTTGAGAACCAGATCTGCTGGGTAAGTCGTGGCCAGTTCGTACTAACACGTTTCAGGTAATGCCCAGATGCAGACAACGTTGAAGTAACAACAGTGTATTAATCCAACAGGGGCAGGCAAGAGACAGGTCAAGGGCAGGCAGGGGCCAATATCCAGATAGGTAGAGCAAAGGTACAGGATGGCAGGCAGGCTCAGGGACAGGTCAGGCAGAGGTCAGTAATCGAGATGGGTGGAGCAAAGGTACAGGATGGCAGGCAGGCTCAGGGCAGGCAGGAATTCAAGGGGTCTGAATTTCCGAATGTACTGTATACAATAGAAATGMTTTTCAGCTGAAGTGGTTCATGTGAAATGTTGCAGGAAGCCTGTTTACAGGCTGCAGGATGTGCATTACATAAAAGCACAACATTTAATGATTTATATGTCAATATAAGAGCATCATGTTATACTCCCATCTATTGTGATGACTGTGGTATACTGCCACACAGCCTTAAAGAGATA
>NW_019943616.1:89041-90911 GCF_002910315.2 Salvelinus sp. IW2-2015
CCAGCTTCCGGCAGGGCAGGCGGAGGGGCAGGTTTCGGGTCGAGAGCTAGACCTGGTCCCACGGTGCGAACACCGGGGCCTCACTGCGGTAGCGATCGGCGCTCGCCTTCTGACGCCTCAAGGCCCGTTGCAGATGCACATGAGCGGCGTCCCAGGTCTCCTCCGAGCGCTTAAACCATTTGTCCACCYCAGGAGCATCGARCTGGCTCTGATGCCAAGGTGCCAGAACCAGCCTATACCCCAGTACGCACTGGAAATGGGAGAGGTTAGTGGAGGAGTGGCGGAGCMAGTTTTGGGCCATKTCTGCCCAGGGGATGAACGCCGCCCACTCRCCCGGCCGGTCCTGGCAATAAGACCGCAGAAACCTACCCACATCCTGGTTTACTCTCTCCACCTGCCCGTTACTCTCGGGYTGAAAGCCCGGCTGACCGAGACCCCTAGACGTTCCATGAACGCCCTCCAGACCCTTGACGTGKACTGGGGACCTCGATCAGACACGATATCCTCAGGCACCCCGTAGTGCCGGAAATCGTGTGTAAACAGGGCCTCCGCAGTCTGTAGGGCCGTAGGGAGACCGGGCAAAMGAAGGAGACGGCAGGACTTAGAGATCCGATCCACAATGACCAGGATCATGGTGTTACCCTGTGAGGGAGGAAGAACCGTGAGAAAATCCTCCGATAGGTGCGACCACGGCCGTTGTGGAACGGGTAAGGGCTGTAACTTCCCTATGGGCAGGTGCCTAGGGGCCTTGCACTGGGCGCACACCGAGCAGGAGGAAGCATAAACCCTCACGTCCTTGGCCAAGGTGGACCACCAGTACTTCCCACTAAGACAGCGCACCGTCCGACCAATGCCAGGGTGACCAGAGGAGGGTGACGTGTGGGCCCAATAGATCAAACGGTCACGGACAGCAGACGCAACTTACAGATGCCCAGCTGGACACTGGGGGGAGTGGGCTCTGTACGTAACGCCCGCTCGATGTCCTCGTCCAACTCCCACACCACCGGTGCCACCAGGCAAGAGGCTGGAAGTATGGGAGTGTGATCCATGGACCGCTCCTCTWTGTCATACATCCGGGACAGTGCGTCTGCCTTAGCGTTCTGGGAACCTGGTCTGTAAGGACAGGGTGAAAACAAAACGGTTAAAGAACATGGCCCACCTTGCCTGGCGAGGGTTCAGCCTCTAAGCCGCACGGATGTACATTCCAGACTTGTGGTGTTCAGTCCAGATGAGAAAGGGTGTTTAGCCCCCTTCAAGCCAATGTCCACACCTTCAGGGAGTCTTGAACAACAGCCAACCGCTTCGCCGGTAACCATACCCATCATAGTTTCGCTCGCGCGGGCTGAGCTTCTTCGAAAAGAAAGCACATGGGCGAGAGCTTTGGTGGCGTGACCCGAGCGCTGAGAGGAGCACGGCTCTATCCAGCCTCGGACGCTGTCCACTCCACTGTATGAATGCCAAAGAGGGATCGGAATTGGCCAAAGCACGGGTGCCGAGGTAACAGAGCTTCAAGGTGACCAAAAAGCCCTGTCCGCCTCAGCAACCACTGCGTCCGCTACGTGTCCCCCCTTCAGCAGGAGGTCAATGGGAGAGCCAGTATGACCAAAACCCGGATAACCTCCGGTAGTAGTTGGCAAACCCCTAAACCGATGCACTTCCCCTTACCGGGGTGGGAGTCGGCCAATTACGCACGTGCTGAAAATGCGGTCCAACTCCTCCATCTCCACCCTGATGTTAGAAATCGCAGGTCCCTAGAAAGGAGATTGGACTGTTGAAGAACAGACATTTCTCAACCTTGACGTACAGGTCATGCTCCAACAGTGACCAAGCACCTGCTTCACCAGGACACATCTCGGCGCGTGTAGCAGAG
>NW_019943616.1:92083-110098 GCF_002910315.2 Salvelinus sp. IW2-2015
CAAATACTTATTGTCATGCAATAAAGCAAATTAATACTTAAAAATCATACAATGTGATTTTCTGGATTTTTGTTTTAATTCCGTCTCTCACAGTTGAAGTGTACTATGATAAAAATTACAGACCTCTACATGCTTTGTAAGTAGGAAAACTTGCAAAATCGGCAGTGTATCAAATACTTGTTCTCCCCACTGTACACAATATACACTACACCCTGCCCGTGCAGTTCCCGGAAAATCTTGTCTACAAATGCCTGGATGACTGATGGAGCATTCATCAACCCGTACGGCATGACGAGGTACTCATAGTGCCCTGAGGTGGTACAAAATGCCGTCTTCCACTCGTCCCCCTCCCGGATATGCACCAGGTTGTAAGTGCTCCTGAGATCAAATTTTGTGAAGAAGCGCGCCCCGTGCATTGACTCTGTCGCACTGGCTATGAGAGGCAGCGGGTAACTGTACCTCACAGTGATTTGGTTGATACCTCGATAGTCAATGCACGGGCGCGACCTCAAGCCTTCTTCACAAAAAAGAAACTCGAGGAGGCAGGTGAAGTAGAGGGCCGAATGTACCCCTTCCCCAGGGATTCGGAGACATATGTTTCCATATCCGCCTAATCCTCCTGTGACAGGGGATACACGTGACTCCTGGGAAGTGCTGCGTCTACCAGTAGATTTATCGCACAATCCCCCCGTTGATGGGGTGGTAATTGAGTCGCCTTCTTCTTACAGAAGGCGAGAGCCAAATCGGCATATTCAGAGGGGATGCGCACGGTGGAGATCTGGTCTGGACTTTCCACCGTAGTAGCAACGACGGAAACCTCTAAACACCTCCCCGAGCACTTTCGTGACCAACCCTTGAGAGCCCTCTGTTGCCATGAAATAGCGGGGTCATGACAGGCCAACCAGGGTATGCCCAGCACCACCGGATACGCAGGAGAATCAATAAGGAAAAAACAAATTCTCTCCTTGTGACCCTCCTGCGTCACCATGCCCAGTGGAGAGGTGGATTAGCCCTAATTAGCCCTGACCCTAATGGTCGACTATCTAGGACGTGCACAGGGAAGGGCATATCCACAGGAGCAGTGGGGACCCCTAAACTATGGGCAAATGCTCTGTCAATGAAATTCCCAGCTGCGCCTGAATCTACGAGCGCCTTCTGCTGAGAATGCGGGGAAAACTCTGGAAAATGTATAAACAAAAACATGTGAGCAACAGGGGGCTCTGAGTGAGCCTGGTGCCGACTCACCTGGGGTGACACGAGAGTGCGCTGCCTGCCGTCTCCACTTCCAGAGGAACCTCCCCAGCACCAACCAGCATTGTGACCTCTGCGGCCACAGATGGTACAGGGAACTACTCCGGTCGCCCTACGCGCAGCACCACCCAGCTCCATGGGCGTCGGAGCGGTGGTGCTAGGGGATGGAACTGACAGAGCCCGATCCAGAAGTACGCGGGTAGCCAGCAGGTTATCCAGCCGGATAGGCAGGTCCACCAGATGATCAAACGTCAGAGTGGTATCCCTGCAGGCCAACTACAGACGGACGTCCTCGTGCAGGCTGCACCGGTAGTGATCGATCAGGGCCCTGTCGTTCCATCCCGCGCTGACGACCAGGGTCCAGAAGTCCAAGGTGGACTCATGTGTGCACCTCGTCCCCTGCCTCAAGTTGAACAGACGTCGAAAACTGCCCGAAAGCGACGGGTGAACTCCGCGTAATGGTCCAACACCGCTTCTCCTTCCCCCCATACAGCGTTGGCCCACTCCAGGGCTTTCCCTGAGAGACAGGAGACGAGGGCGGACATTCTCTGACGTCCCGAAGGGGCCTGGTGGACGGTCGCCAGGTAGAGTTCCAGCTGGAGTAGGAACCCCTGACATCATGCAGCTGTCCCATCATACTTCCTCGGGAGCGCGAGCCAAATCCCACTGGGACCGGGTGAAGGAGAGGTGAACGGTGGAGGCTGTTGTAGTGGWGCCGGTGGAGGCGCTGGCAGAACTTCTCCTCTCTCCCATCGGTCCATCGTCTGCAGCTCGCGATCCATGGCGGTGCCCAGATGTTGCAACATGGTCGCATGCTGCTGGACGTGCTCCTCYACATTGAAAGGGGGTTTGTCTGCTCCTGCTGACACCATTATTTGGTGCGTGTATCTGTAAAGGTCTGGGTGTAGCTGGTGCAGAGGAGTCAGGCGCAGGAAAATGGAAAATGAAAAGTGGATCGGCGATGGCTAGAAGGCCGGTGACGTCCACCGCCGAACGCCGCCTGAACAAGGAGAGGGACATTATTTTGAAAGTTAAACATCTGTCTAAATCAGGTTGCACAGTTGACAGTGCTTGTCAGAGCAAAAACCAAGCCATGAGGTCAAAGGAATTGTCGGTAGAGCTCCGAGAAAGGATTGTGACGAGGCACATATCACAGATAATTTCTGCAGCATTGAAGGTCAAGAATAACACAGTAGCCTCCATCATTCTGAATGTTTGGAACCACCAAGACCCTTCCTAGACCTAGCTCCCATGCCAAACTGAGCAGTCAGGGGGAGAAAGGCCTTGGTCAGGGACCAAGAACCCGATGGTTACTCTGGCAGAGCTCCAGAGTTCTCTGTGGAGATGGGATAACCTTCCAGAAGGACAACCATCTCTGCAGCACTCCACCAATCAGGCCTTTGTTGTAGAGTGGCCAGACGGAAGCCACTCCTCAGTAAAAGGCACATGACAGCCCACTTGGAGTTTGCCAAAAGGCACCTAAAGACTCTCAGACCATGAGAAACAAGATTCTCTGGTCTGATGAAACCAAGATTGAACTATTTTGCCTGAATGCCAAGCGTCATGTCTGGAGGAAACCTGGCACCATCCTTACGGTGAAACACGGTGGTGGCAGCATCATGCTGTGCATGTGTTTTTCAGAGGCAGGGACTGGGAGACTAGTCAGGATCAAGACAAAGATGAACGGAGCAAAGTATAGAGAGATCCTTGATGAAAACTTGCTCCAGAGCGCCCAGGATCTCAGACTGGGCCAAAGGTTTACSTTCCAACAGCACAAAGACCCTAAGCACACAMACAAGATACCACAGGACTGTGTTCGCGACAAATCTCTGAAAGTCTTTGAGTGCCCAGCCAGAGCCCGGACTTGAACCCGATCGAACATCTCTGAAACGACCTGAACATAGCTGTGCACTAACTCTCGACATCGAACCTGACAGAGCTTGAGAGGATCTGCAGAGAAGAATGGGAGAAACTCCCCAAATACAGGTGTAACAAGATTGTAGCGCCATACCTAAGAAGACTCAAGGCTGTAATCGCTGTAAAAGGTTATTCAACAAAGTACTGAGTAAAGGGCCTAAATACTTATGTAAATGTGATATTTCATTTTAAAATGTTATTATAACTTAGCAAAACWTTAAAATACACGTTTTTTACTTTGTCTTTATGGGGATTTTGTGTGTAGATTGATGATGGAAATAAATAATTTAATCAGTTTTAGAATAAGGCTGTAACATAACAAAATGTGTAAAAAGTCAAGGGGTCTGAATTCTTTCCAAAGGTACTGTATGTATATAGACTTGTTCAGCATAGACGTGAATAGACAAACCATTAGCTTGTWCAGTAACTTTTCTGCTCTTTTGTCTTCAWAGTGCCCACCACAAATGCCAACACAACTACAATGGCTACTCCTGTCATCACTACTTCCATCATCACAACTACAACCACTGAAACTGCCGCTGTGGCACTCACTAAGTTGACTGTGGTGTTCCGGTCCAGAGGAGAGACGTTTACCTCTGACCTATCAAACCCATCTTCTCAGGCCTTTCAAACCCGAGCATTACTGATTAAAACTCAGGTGAGCCTCCCATAACGATGAAGATGTGAATGTCCTAACGAAAGGAGTATATTACAGTAATACAGTCAGCTTTTAATCAACAGGAAGTTGTTTGTTTAAACTTCATCTGTTTCTTGTTTTTCCTTCCAGCTTGAACCTTTCTATCGAACAGCTTTCACCTCTTTCAACAGTTTGARMGTGACASAATTCAGGTGATTTCCTTTTCGTTACATTTTCTATGTTGATWTAAATTGATCTCACTTTCTATCTAACATGTTATCTCTCATTTGTTCCCAGCTCTGGATCCATCATCAATACTATGAATTTAGCATTCAGCTCCTCCTCCGTCCCAAATTCCACGGAGATTGGCACTGTTTTYAWAAATGCTGCCCAAAAAATCACAGCTTTCAACATTGACCCCACCRCAGTGACAGTCWACYMCACAGGTTAACATATTTCTTTATTTAATTGTATTCTATTATCAGTTAAYTAAATATTTRGTCTGACATATATTTATTGTATTTTGTTCACCATTGTATCATATGCCATTATCTCTACATGAATCAATCATTTATCAGRTGCGTTCCAGTTGTATTTAGCAAATCAGCTGTCTAACTAATCACATTYCAGGGCAACAAACACTCGTCCTATTTTCATTTGATCATGTTTCCTTTTTCTCTTTCCATCCCAGCTGTGACCTCAAGTGGAGGAAGCAGGAAGACCAGTCTCTTCACAGCATTCTTTCTGGTGGTTCTGTCGCTTCTACTGTCAAGCCAGCATTAGTCTCAGTGGTAAKGCCCACTTGGTAGTCACATTTTCACTTTGAGAACTTCCCACACATTCCAACCCCTGACCCAATTCCACCCATGATTTAAATAGTGTCCAAAAATGAAATGAAGTCTTGTAAGRTGACATAAGATACACTATATGTGGCAGTTGAACACAACGATGTGATATAATTACTGCCTATTCAGTCAAAATGTGTAAGTGCATGGGTTTCCATCATAGGTCAATGTTATTTCCATTCAATGACAAAGCATTTTTGATTTAATATGCACTTAAGGTTATTTTTGATTCGCTCTGTTGCTGATATGAACTAAAACATTTAATCACTCTGTTGCTGATATGAACTAAAACATTTAATCACTCTTTTGCTGATATGAACTAAAACATTTAATCACTCTGTCGCTGATATAAACAAAAACATTTATTCACTCTGTTGCTGATATGAACTAATGAGAGAAATATTTTATTTTATATTTTGACCTGACCTGTGAAACCTGAATAACTGATTTAAATATGGCCCTTTGGATCAAAATGTTCAACAATTTAAAATATTATCAATGTAGTCTTCATCATGTATATCTGTTAGTTATCTGTTAAACCATAAAAATGTAATTCTGTCTTCAATGGTCCTGATCAGAGGTGTGGACTCAAGTTACATGACTTGGACTCGAGTCAGACTCGAGTCACAAATATGATGACTTGCAACTCGACTTTGACTTTAACATCAATGACTCGTGACTTGACTTGGACTTGAGKCTTTTGACTRGACCTGACTTGATACCCTCCCCAAGCCCAAATATTAAAAATGATGCTATTTAAAAAAGTGTGCAGCGCATCAACTCTTCATTTAACGGATTACAGTTTGAAATCGGACAGCAGCCCATCAAAATGTGCGTGGCAGTGCAGAGGAACGTCGGCGGGTGAATTCAGATGGAGCCCTTGGAACGWTGATACCCGAAATTATTATTTTCGTATATAAAGACGACGCTGTATCAACAAAAAACGGATTACAACATGCGGGAAGAAAATMACAGACGAAGGGGCAACAATTTCCAACTTTGTTCGACATTTTAAGCTGCACAAAGAACGGTAAGTCGTGGCTAATATAGCCGACAGCTATCCATCACACGAGGTTGTGTGTTTAAGTGTGTGTAACTTGTTTCATGGGTTCCTTTTTGCTGGCTTGTGATGTCTGGAGCCTGTATTGTTATGTGCGCTCCTCACTGCTTGCCTAGATTAGACTTGCAGATTGACTCGCCACCACGCTGTTTGGAGCTGGAAAAGATCATATGAGCACATTTGTGGCAGAGTGCCTCCTAGAATGGTTGTGTACTCTTCCTAACCTGCTGATTACGGCGAGTGCTTAAACCTCTGATTGTGTTTATGCGTCACACAAATCCCACCATCCCTCTCTCTGCTGTCCTCSACAGTTTCTCTGTTGATAATGAATGAATAACGGCGGCTTATTTCATCTGAGGCACCGCATTTAGATACAGTTTTCCAGATAGAAATGCAATATATAGATCTGTACTCGATTCTCTATTCTACATGGCAAAGGCTGTTGTAGGTGATGTATTTCTATGTCAATTGCCATGTTGGATGGCCAGAAGATACTCTGCTGCTTAAAACCTCACTAGGATAGGGGGCAGCATTTTCACGTTTGGATAAAAAGCGTGCCCAGAGTAAACTGCCTCCTACTCAGTACCAGATGCTAAAGTATGCATATTATTATTAGTATCAGTTTTAACAGTGGCCAAGTAGGCTAKTGTGGCTATTTGATCATAATGTTATCAGAACTCAGGATAAGATGCAGACAGKTAGAGTCACAGATTTTTATTGACCCAAACAGGGAGCAGGCAAAACACAGGTCAAAGGCAAGCAGAGGTCCATAATCCAGAGCAGAGTCAGTAAGGTACAGAACAGCAGGAAATGGTCAGGAAAGGCAGAAGTTCGTAAACAGGTCACAGTCAGGCAGGTACAGAAAGGCAGGCAGGCTCGGAGTAAGGGCAGGTAGAATGGTCAGAACTGGGAACTAGGAAACAGAACTTGAGAAAGCAGGGAGATGGGAAAACACGCTGGTAAGATCTGACAAGATGAACTGGCAACAGACAAACAGAGAACACAGGCATAAATACACCGGGGATAATGGGGAAGATGGGCGACACCTGGAGTAGGGTGGAGACAAGCACATAGACAAGTGAAAAAGATCAGGGTGTGACAAATTGGGCCTATCAGAGCGGCCAACAATAAAGAAATATGGAGAAAATGCATCCCATAATATTTTATCATGGAAATAGCTGTTATTTCATTCAGCCTACAGTAGCCTCCAATGAGTGGTATTCGATGTATGCCTACATTCCATTAAACTTTTGAAAAAAACATCCAGGCTTGACATTAACCTTTCTCAACCACCCATCCCGGATCCGGGATAATTGTCATCAGCAACGCTGAATAGCATAGCGCCACAGTCAAATAATATTACAAAAAATATTTATAATCATGCAATCACAAGTGAAATATACCAAAACACAGRTTAGCTTGTTGTTAATCCACCTATGGTGTCAGATTTTGAAAATATATTTTACAGCGAAAGAAATCCWAGCTTTTGTGAGTGTAGTTTTCAATGCTACATCAGCTAACCCCAAATTAGCATAGTCACGAAAGCGTGAAAAACAATAAAATTCATCGCTTACCTTAGATAATCTTCAGACGTTTCCACTCACGAGACTTTCAGTTACACAACACATCTTCTTTTTGTTCGATAAATATTTATTTTATCACAAAAAAACGCCATTTGGGTTGTGCGTCATGAAGAAAAAAACGACAGCCTCATTCAGGTCCTGAAAGGAAGACGGAAATTTCCAAACGTATCAGATTAGAAAATATTCCTAAAAATATTTATAATCATGCAATCACAAGTGAAATATACCAAAACACAGCTTAGCTTGTTGTTAATCCACCTATCTTCAGGATTTTGAAAATATATTTTACAGCGAAAGAAATCCAAGCTTTTGTGAGTGTAGCTTTCTATGCTACATTAGCTTAGCCTTATATTAGCTTGGTTAGCTTGGTCACGAAAGTAAGAAAAGCAATCAAATTAATCGCTTACCTTGATAATCTTCGGGTGGTTCCACTCACGAGACACCAGTTACACAACAAATGTATTTTTGTTCGATAAATATTACTTTTATATCCAAATACCTCCGTTCGTTTGGTGCGTTATGCTCTGAAATCCACCGGAAAGAGCGGTCACGAAAACGCTACGAAAATGCCAAATAATATCCATAATTTCCACAGAAACATGTCAAACGTTTTTTATAATCAATCCTCAGGATGTTTTTCAAATATATATTCGATAATATATCACCCGGGGGTGTTGGTTTTCATTAGGACCGGGAGAAACAATGGCCGCCTTTCTCTGTTGCGCACAACTCGCTCTGAGAGCCCCACCTATCCACTTACACAATGTGATCTTTACGCTCATTACTCAAAATAAAAGCCTGAAACTTTGTCTAATTACTGTTGACACCTTAGGGAAGCCATAGAAAAATGAATCTGGTTGATATCCCTTTAAATGCACGTTAGGCATGCATAAGAACAGAGAGTTTTTTTTAAAAAAAAGGCACTTCCTGATTGGATTTCCCGGTTTTCGCCTGCAATATCAGTTGTGTTAACTCACAGACAATATTAAGACCGTTTTGGAAACTTTAGAGTGTTTTCTATCCTAATCTGACAATTATATGCATATTCTAGTTTCGGGGGCTGAGAAATAGGCAGTTTCAAATGGGTACGTTTTTTWGCCAAAAACGAAAATACTGCCCCCTAGCCTTAAGAAGTTCTGCTTATCCACTTGTCCTTCAGACAAGGKAGTGACTGAAAATGTTGTTGTGCTGTTTGATGCAAGAAACCACTTTACAAAATAAAATGCATTATTATTCCCATACCATTATTACGGAGAATCAGACACAATATGCTACCCTCTGCCTATTGGCTACTTAGCTTATTRAAGCCAGTCTCAATATACAACACTGCTCCTTCAAGACAAAAAAAAAAAAAAGAACTGACTCGCTTTTCAAAGATGTCCAGAAAATGTACACGTGTTGTGCTCTTATAGGAAGCAATCACTCCCCTATTGCTGACTACAAATGATCTAAAACTGGGCTAATAACTCACTAACTAGCAAAGGATATGAACAAAATGTGCACATGGCAGCTCTCGCTTTGATCTCAAAACAAGCGCATCTACTCACGACCACTCATGCTGTAAACACAGTCCAGTTCAAAGTAAATGACACAGAACCATATAGGTTAATGGTCTATTTACATATAGGCCTACTGCAGTTCTGATAGGTTATGCCGCACTGTGTAGAGTATGGGCTGAGTCCTGAGTGTCAATGCAATCTCTTGCATAGTTTGTTTTGTTTTGCTATGTTGCATTGAAAGTGACTACAATTGTGTTGATTCATTACAATTGCCAGAGTAAAGGGAAACGTTGGTGTTAACAGGGAAAACTCTAGAACAGTGGTCACCAACCTTTTCTGAGTCAAGATCCATTTCTGAGTCAAAATGCAAGCGGAGATGTACAGCTCCGATTTTTTTAACATGCCTTAATTAAAAAAAGTAAGCCTATGCAATATTAACCAATTAAAAACAGTACTGTAGCAATGAGGTGTGTGCAGTAGGCTATAGGCCCAATACATTATCACCGCATAATGGCTTTGCTTGAATTGCCAATGCTGAGCAAATTTTGAATAAAGCTATATGATCACAATGGTAATAGATCCGTTGTTGTATTACTTGCGAGGCACAGCTGTGTGAGTGTACATTTAAGAACTTAAACATGAACTCACTCATAAAAACTGCATCTCTTTGCTGTCTTCGTTGACAGTCTCTCTAGTCATGGTTTTAAACGTTTTGAATTTTCACAATATCAACTTTTCTGTAGCTTTCTTTAATGCCTGCTACATTACCGCAGACATGGTAATCTGAGCCATCCTATTGGCCAACGGTAGGCAGAGTTTATATGTTTACACTCAATAAATGGTTCAAAATGGCAACAGTTRGCCTACCGGACGCGCAGGGCAGCTGAATCGGGTGCACCTACCGCCAACAGCCCGAGACGAATAAAAAAAGAGGAACAAAAGGATTAAACATTGTTTTTTTTTTACAGAGTGTTTGGCGATCGATTASAAATGCCTTGGAGATTTACAAGTAATTCGCAATCAACCGGTTGGTGACCATTGCTCTTGAAATTTGAGTGAAGATCAATCTCGTGCTTCTCTCCATAGGCTGATGTTTCTTCTGCGCAGCAGACCCAGGGAATCAGTTTGGCTTCCCTTCCCACTGTGGAAAACTGAGAATGTTTGTGCATACTGTTAAGCTATGTTATGAGCTATGTTCGCCAAATTCAAATTAAATTACTATAAATATMAAACTTGAGTGCAATACATCAAAATAAAGCCTAACTTGTTGTTAATCCAGCCGCCGTGTCTGATTTCAAAAAGGCTTAACGGCCAAAGCAAACCATGCGATTATCTGAGGACAGCGCCCAGCACACAAATGCATAACAAATCATTTTCAACCAGGGAGTTGCGACACGAAAGTCAGAAATAGCGATATAATTAATGCCTTACCTTTGAAGATATTCTTCTGTTGGCACTCCAAAAGGTCCCAGTTACATTACAAATGGTCCTTTGTTCGATAATGTCCTTCTTTATATCCATAAAAACTCAGTTTAGCTGGCGCGCTTCAGTCAATAATCCACTCGGTTTCCCTCCTTCAAAATGATTACAAAATMAATCCCAAATGTTACCAATAAACTTATCCAAACAAGTCCATCAACGTTTATAATCAAACAATAGGTACCCTAATACGCAAATAAATGATACAATTTACGAAGGAGAACGCGCTCTCATCCACGCGCTTGGAAACACTACAGCCAAAATGGGAGCCACCTAGAAAAACTACAATTTCTGGCTCATTTTTAAAAAAAAACAGTCTGAAACTCTTTCTAAAGACTGTTGGCATCTAGTGGAAGCCCTAGGAATGTGTTGGATGTGTTTGTCCTCGGGGTTTCAGTTCTGTTATACTCACAGACATTATTTTAGAGTGTTTTCTATCCTAATCTACCAATTATATGCATATCCTAGCTTCTGGGCCTGAGAAGCAGGCAGTTTACTTTGGGCACGCTTTTCATTTGGACATCAAAATACCACCCCCTATCCCAAAGAAGTTAAGGAGACCTGACCTGACTTCAACCCCCCTCTATCACTAATCCATGGCTCTCCCCCCMCTAAACCTCAGCACTCCATCAGTGACATAAACTCAGAAAAAAAGAAACGTCCCTTTTCCGGACACTGTCTTCCAAAGATAATTTGTAAAAATCCAAATAGCTTCACAGATCTTAATTGCAAAGGGTTTAAACACTGTTTCCCATGCTTGTTCAATGAACCATGAACAATTKATTATTGAACATGCACCTGTGGAAAGGTCCTTAAGACACTAACAGTTTACAGACGGTAGGAAATTAAGGTCACAGTTCTGAAAACTTAGGACACTAAAGWGGCTGTTCGACTGACACTGAAAAACACCAAAAGAAAGATGCCCAGGGTTCCTGCCCCTCTGCGTGAACGTGCCTTAGGCATGCTGCAAGGAGGCATGAGGACTGAAGATGTGGCCAGGGCAATATATTGCAATGTCCGTACTGTGAGATGCCTAAGACAGCGCTACAGGGAGACAGGATGGACAACTGATRGTCCTCGCAGAGGCAGACCATGTGTAACAAGACTGGCAAAGGATCGGTACATCCAAACATCACACCTGCGGGACAGGTACAGGATGGCAACAACTGCCCGAGATACACCAGGAACGCACAATCCCTCCATCAGTGCTCAGACTGTCTGCAATAGGCCTGTTGTAAGGCAGATCCTCACCAGACATCACCAGCAACAACGTCGCCTATGGGCACAAACCCACCACCGCTGGACCAGACAGGACTGCCAAAAAGTGCTCTTCACTGACGAGTTTCGGTTTTGTCTCACCAGGGGTGATGGTCGGATTCGCGTTTATCGTTGAAGGAATGAGCATTACACCGAGGCCTGTACTCTGGAGCAGGATCAATTTGGAGGTGGACGGTCCGTCATGGTCTGGGGCAGTGTGTCACTGCATCATCGGACTGAGCTTGTTGTCATTGCAAGCAATCTCAACGCTGTGCGTTACAGGGAAGACATCCTCATCCCTCATGTGGTACCCTTCCTGRAGGCTCATCCTGACATGACCCTCCAGTATAACAATGCCACCAGCCATACTGCTCATTCTGTGCGTGATTWCCTGCAAGACAGGAATGTCAGTGTTCTGCCATGGCCAGCGAAGAGCCCAGATCTCAAATCCATTGGGCACGTCTGGGACCTGTTGGATCGGAGGGTGAGGGCTAGGGCCATTKCCCCCAGAAATGTCRGGGAACTTGCAGGTGCCTTGGTGGAAGAGTGGGGTAACATCTCACAGCAACAACTGGCAAATATGATGCAGTCCATATGAAGGACATGCACTGAAGTACCTAATGCAGCTGGTGGCCACATCAGATACTGACTGTTACTTTCCTTTGGTCAGGGACACATTATTCCATTCCTGTTAGTCACATATCTGTGGAACTTGTTCAATTTATGTCTCAGTTGTTGGATATTGTTATGTTCATACAAATATTTACACATGWTAAGTTTGCAGAAAATAAACGCAGTTGACAGTGAGAGGACATTTCTTTTRTTGCTGAGTATATATTAAATGTTGTCAGAACCCAAGAATATGTTCAGAGCTATGTTAAGATATGTTATGAACGCTTTCCAGCAGGTGTTCATCAAGGATCTCCCTGTACTTTTCTCCTTTCATCTTTCCCTTGATCCTGACTGGTCTCCCTGCCGCTAAAAAACATCCAAACAGCATGATGCTGCCACCACCATGCTTCAGCGTAGGGATGGTATTCGCCAGGTGATGAGCGGTGCCTGGTTTCCTCCAAACGTGCCGCTTGACATTAAGGCCAAAGAGTTACATCTTTGTTTCAGCAGACCAGATAATATTGTTTCTCATGGTCTAAGAGTCCTTTAGGTGTCTTTTGGCTTCCGTCTGGCCACTCATRCATAAAGACCTAATTGGTGTAGTGCTATGGAGATGSTTGTCCATCTGGAAMGTTCCTCCATCTCCACAGAGGAACTCTGGAGATCTGTCAGAGTGACCATCGGGTTTCTTGATCACCTCCCTTACCAAGGCCCATCTCCCCTGACTGCTCAGTTTCGCTGGGTGGCCAGCTCTAGGAAAAGTCTTGGTTGTTCCAATCTACTTCCATTTAATGCACTGTCAACTGTGGGTCCTGATATGGACAGGTGTGGGCCTTTCCAAACCCTGACTAATCATTTGAATTTACCACTGGTGGACTCCAATAAAGTTGTAGAAACATCTCAAGGATGATCAATGGAAACAGGATTCAACCATCTCAAATTACAACAGATTCTCGTACTCCATCAGATGGAACTGGTCCTTCACAAACAGAGGCCAAATATGTTCTATCATGTCTCCTCTACTACTACTACTACTACTACTACTACTACTACTTCTACTACTACTACTACTACTACTCACATACTACCACTACTACTACTACTACTACTACTATACTACTACTACTACCCTACTACTACTATACTACTACTACGCTAAAGATGTTACTAATCCTGCATACCAGCCTTTAGCCTGGTCAAAAGAAACTGACTAGCCAACGCTTGTAAATGCCTCGGACACTACACAGGCAAGCAATGCCATCGTGACAGTATGTGGTAGAATGACAACACTGAACACTGCTGTGGTCAACGAAATGTCTCCTGGCAACTTTCCCGATCTTTAGCATATGTTTTTTTCATAAAAAAAACAACATGTAATATTAAAACAGACAATCTACCTGCAGTGAAGCCACTCAACATTTACACCACATTCAGTCATCCAACAGACTCCCATCCAGAGTGACCCACAGAAGCAACAAGGGTCAACACCCTGCTCAAAAATGGGGACCTGAAACAGCGACCTATCAGCCACCTGCCAAAGCTCCCAACCGCCAGGCCACCAGCCCATCAAGATCCCCCCCACAGTTCCCCGAGAGCTGCCACTCAATAATTCGAGACCGCCACCCCACAGTCCCCCGACAAGAAAAAATTACCTAATTAATTAATTCCACCCCCCCAAGACCCACCCAAGTGGGTGCTTCCCTGTAAAGCTGGGCCCACTACAGCACAGAGATCCAAGAGAACAGCGCTTGGTAATCGTAACCGGCTCATTAACCACTCATCATCATCATCATCATCGGCCAGTAAATCTTGCTGGTCTCTGAAAATTCGCTTTCTCCAAATTCTTCCATTCGCCAAATCTTCCAATAGTGCCAATGCAGACATTGTGCATCATTAAGCATTGTAATTGAATGCATTTTTATAGCCACCCATTTGATTGTCAKAGCTACCCAATTGCGTAACACCTTCAGGTGTGGGAATTACCCTGATTGTAGCTGACAATGACAGGGCCATAATCAAATTGACAGTTCTGCGTAACGAATATGTGATAACAACATATGAAACTGTATCTGCCCGACTGATGCATTGACAATGGCATCAGTTTAAACGTCACTTGTCCTACTGTTAACCTTATTATTTARGAGAATACGTTTCATAACYTGCAAGTATTGTTTAGTAATTACATATCCAATTAAACACGATTCCCGATTAAGATTAAACTGTACAACATATTTGAGGGGTTATTTTGCAAAAACAGATATCTCCGTTTGTATTTATTATTCTAAATCATGTTTTTTGTGTGTTTTTTTGTGTGCCCTCCAGAGAACTCTTCATATATAATATGTGAGAGGTAATATTTTGATTTATTTTACACAATGGTATCAATTTCAAAGCGTTTCTTGAGTATCATCCTTCTGCCATCGAAGTCGCAATTTCTCATTTCTCCAGTTTATGTGCGTATCTGTGGGTCAAGGTGTCCGTGGAGGACCGCACATTCTCCCATCAAGTTTAAAAAAAAAAAAATCCCAAAGTTTGCTTAGAAAGTTGCACACGCCTTCTTTTGTGCCTACACAATGTTTATAAATGAGGCCCCAGGTGTAAGGCGTCTTGGTGTAGCAGGTAAGGCGAGTAATTCACGTAACTTTACTCAAAACAACAAATATTCCAAGAAGGAAAATAATCAAGCTCACAAATACAGACCAACTTACAATGAACAAACACGCACAAAACCATGGAGGAAGCAGAGGGTTAAATAAGGAACATATAATTATGGGAATGGAAACCAGGTGTGTACAATTGTCACGACTTCCTTCGAAGTTGGTGCCTCTCCTTGTTCAGGCGYCGTTTGGCGGTCGACGTCACCGGTTTTCTAGCCGCTACCGATCTATGTTTCATTGTCCATTTGTTTTGTCTTGATTGTACTCACCTGGTTTCCATTACATCATTATTCATTCCCTATTTAACCCTCTGATTCCCACATGGTTTTGTNAATAATCAAGCTCACAAATACAGACCAACTTACAATGAACAAACACGCACAAAACCATGGAGGAAGCAGAGGGTTAAATAAGGAACATATAATTATGGGAATGGAAACCAGGTGTGTACAATTGTCACGACTTCCTTCGAAGTTGGTGCCTCTCCTTGTTCAGGCGACGTTTGGCGGTCGACGTCACCGGTTTTCTAGCCGCTACCGATCTATGTTTCATTGTCCATTTGTTTTGTCTTGATTGTACTCACCTGGTTTCCATTACATCATTATTCATTCCCTATTTAACCCTCTGATTCCCACATGGTTTTGTGCGTGTTTGTCCTGTGTTTAGCTGTCGCTACTGTGTGTGAGCTGGATTGTTTTCCCTGCATGGAATTTATTTTGTTGTCGTCTTGAGTAAAAGTCCGTTATTACACATCCTCTGTGTCCTGCGCCTGACTCCGTCCTACCTGCTGCACATCGACCCTTTACAATAATGAAGACAAAACAAATGGAAAATGAAAAGTGGACCGGTGACGTCGACCGCTGAACGCCGCCCGAACAAGGAGAGGGACCAACTTCGGCGGAAGTCGTGACACCAGGTCTCTCCACATCTCCCAACAATCCTATTTCTAGGGTCAATTATAGATTCATATTATGCTTTTTCAGCCATTCCTGAACCTGAGACCAGAAACAGGCTACCAGAACAAATGGTATGTTGATTCTGTATCCTCACAACAAAATCTGCAGAGTGGTGATGATTGTATGTCAAAATATTCAACATTTTGTCGGTGGCAAGAATTCTGTACAATAATTTTACCTGAAAAGCACGAAGTCTTGAATCTTGCGTCGTTTTATATAGCAACTCATACACCCTGAACCATGGAATCGGTACACCAACTATTTTGCAATCTGTATGGCACAGCTGTCAACATCCCGGTCCTCATGGGAAACTGGATACTATTTTTATTCCTCCGCCAGTTTTGATCCTTTAAATTATGCAGACAGACCAGTTTCCTACCTCCTCCCACTGCCACCTGCCTCCTCCATTTTTAAGTAATGCTGTAATCAATTGGTTGCAATCTTAGATTGATCAGACCTTCACATACAATTCTGATAACTCCATGAAAGACATAACTTTACCATTCCAATTTACAATATAATTAAAATACAAAATACCCTTTTCAAACATATTTTCCATAAATTGTCATCAACATTTAGCACACAGACAACGAGAGTAGGATTCCCCAATTGTTGGACTTGACAGTCCCTAAAAACAGATAAATTCAGCCCCTAGGAATTTGTCAAAAGACACTGCCATATCTACAACCTCTGCTTTAAATTCTCGGTATTTTGTATTGGTAACTGAAGCTGTCACCGGAGTAATGTGTAATGGTGTTGTGGATTTTTCATCCGTTTTTCAGGAGTCAACTGTAGATTTGATCAACTCATAGTCCAAAACTGCAGCATCTGAACACATAAAAAKATACAGTCTCCAARATGTTTTGGTATTTTATTAGGATCCCCATTAGATGTTGCAAAAGTAGCAGCTTCACTTCCTGGGGTTCCACACAAAACATGAAACATGACTTAATACAGAACAGAAAAGAACAGCTCAAGGACAGAACTACATCATTACTATGAAAAGACCCCCTGGTGGCATGTCTGCTGGGATAAGTGTGTGTCAGAGCTGTGTGTAAGTTTGACTATGAAAAAGACCTGGTGGCATGTCTGCTGGATAAGTGTGTGCAAGAGCTGTGTTAAGTTGACTATGAAAAGACCCTGTGGCATGTCTGCTGGGTAATGTGTGTGTCAGAGCTGTGTGTAAGTTTGGACTATGAAAAGACCGCCTGGTGGCATGTCTGTGGGATAAGTGTGGTCAGAGCTGTGTGTAAGTTGACTATGAAAAGACCCCTGGTGGCATGTCTGGTGGGGTAAGTGGTGTCCAGAGCTGTGTGTAAGTTGACTATGAAAAACCCTGGTGGCATGTCTGCTGGGATAAGTGTGTGTCAGAGCTGTGTGTAAGTTGACTATGAAAAGACCCCTGGTGCATGTCTGCTGGGGTAAGTGTGTGTCAGAGCTGTGTGTAAGTTGACTATGAAAAAGCCCCTGGTGGCATGTCTGCTGGGGTAAGTGTGTGTCAGAGCTGTGTGTAAGTTGACTATGAAAAGACCCCCTGGTGGCATTTCGCTGGGGTAAGTGTGTGTCAGAGCTGTGTGTAAGTTGGACTTGAAAAGACCCCTGGTGGCATGTCTGCTGGGTAAGTGTGTGTCAGAGCTGTGTGTGTAAGTTGACTATAAAAGACCCCTGGTGGCATGTCTGCTGGGTAAGTGTGTGTCAGAGCTGTGTGTAGTTGACTATGAAAAAGACCCTGGTGGCATGTCTGCTGGGGTAAGTGTGTGTCAGAGCTGTGTGTAATTGACTATGAACAAGACCCCGTGGCATGTCTGCCTGGGGTAAGTGTGTGTCAGAGCTGTGTAAGTTGACTATGAAAAGACCCCGGTGGCATGTCTGCTGGGTAAGTGTGGTTCAGAGCTGTGTGTAAGTTGACTATGAAAAGACCCTGGTGCATGTCTGCTGGGGTAAGTGTGTGTCAGAGCTGTGTGTAAGTTGACTATGAAAAGACCCCTGGTGCATGTCTGCTGGGGTAAGTGTGTGTCAGAGGCGTGGTGTAAGTTGACTATGCAGGACAGTTTGGGATTTTCAACACATTCATTTTCTTTTTTTCTTTTCAGTTTTTAAATTAACATTAATGTTACTAAAAAAAGAAGTGATGCAGTCAGTCCCTCTCCTCAACTGTTAGCCAAAGAAGACTGGCATGCCTAGTATTTTATATCAGCCCTCGGATTACATTGGGCCAGCCTAGGTAAACTAGGTTCTTTCCTTGCAGCACTCGACCACCCG
>NW_019943616.1:110123-113026 GCF_002910315.2 Salvelinus sp. IW2-2015
TATCATTGATTTTACAAGGCAAGTAGCCTTAACATGATATCACATAACCAACAAACTATACTAGTCAAATAGGGAGAGGCGTTGTGCCGTGAGGTGTGCTTATCTGTTTTTTATTAAACCAGGTTGCTGTTTACTTGAGCAATATGAGACTGGAACGAGAGTTCCATGCAACAATGCCTCTATATAATACTGTACGCTTTCTTGAATTTGTCTGGATTTGGGGACTGTGAAAAGACCCCTGGTGGCATGTCTGCTGGGATAAGTGTGTGTCAGAGCTGTGTGTAAGTTGACTATGAAAGACCCTGTGGCATGTCTGCTGGATAAGTGTGTGTCAAGAGCTGTGTGTAAGTTGACTATGAAAAGACCCTGGTGGCATGTCTGCTGGGAAATGTGTGTCAGAGCTGTGTGTAAGTTGACTATGAAAAAGACCTGGTGGCATGTCTGGTGGGGTAAGTGTGTGTCAGAGCTGTGTGTAAGTTGACTATGAAAAGACCCCTGGTGGCATGTCTGGTGGGGTAAGTGTGTGTCCAGAGCTGTGTGTAAGTTGACTATGAAAAGACCCCTGGTGGCATGTCTGCTGGAAATAGTGTGTGTCAGAGCTGTGTGTAAGTTGACTATGAAAAGACCCCTGTGGCATGTCTGGTGGGTAAGTGTGTTCAGAGCTGTGTGTAGTTGACTATGAAAAGACCCTGGTGGCATGTCTGCTGGGATAAGTGTGGTGTCAGAGCTGTGTGTAAGTTGACTATGAAAAGACTGGTGGCATGTCTGCTGGGTAAGTGTGTGTCAGAGCTGGTGTAAGTTGACTATGAAAAGACCCTGGTGGCATGTCTGCTGGGGTAAGTGTGTGTCAGAGCTGTGTGTAAGTTGACTATGAAAAGACCTGGTGATGTCTGCTGGGGTAAGTGTGTGTCAGAGCTGTGTGTAATTGACTGATGAAAAAGACCCTGGTGCATGTCTGCTGGGGTGTGTGTGACTGGACAATAATCAAGATAATACCAAACTAGAGCTTCCAGAATTTGCTTTTTGGAGTGTGGTGTCAAAAATGCAGAGTATCTCTTTATTACGGACATACCTCTCCCCATCTTACAACCATTGAATCTATATGTTTTGACCATGACAGTTTACAATCTAAGGTTACGCCAAGTAATTTTGTTTCCTCAACTTGTTCAACAGCCACGCCACTTGTTWCCAGATTCAGCTGAGGTCTAGAACTTAGGGAATGATTTTTACCAAATGCAATGTTCTTAGTTTTAGAGATGTTCAGGACCAGTTTATTACTGGCCACCCATTCCAAAACAGAGCTTAAATAAAACCCTTTGAGTTCAATTAGATAGAAAGCTCTGAATCCACGATATGGCAGAGGATGAAAAACCATAACACATATGTTTTCTCAACAACAGGTTGTGGTCAATAATATCAAAGGGTGCACTGAAATCTAACAGTACAGCTCTCCAGAATCTTCTTTTTATCAACTTCTTTCAACCAATCATCAGTCATTTGTGTCAGTGCAGTACTTGTTGAGTGCCCTTCTCTATCAATATGCTGAAAGTCTGCTGTTCATTTGTTTACAGACAAATAGCATTGTATTTGGCCAAACTGGCAGCAAGCTTATAGGTCTGCTGTTAGAACCCGTAAAGGCTGATTTACCACTCTTGGATAGCGGAATTACTTTTGTTTCCTTCCAGGACTGAGGACAAAGACATTCCTCTAGGCTCAGATTAAAGATATGACAGATAGGTGGTGACTTGCTGAGATGCTGACTTGCTGCACCCTCGACAACTACTGTGATTATTATTATTTGACCATGCTGGTCATTTATGAACATTTGAACATCTTGGCCATGTTCTGTTGTAATCTCCACCCGGCACAGCCAGAAGAGGACTGGCCKCCCCTCATAGCCTGGTTCCTCTCTAGGTTTCTTCCTAGGTTTTGGCCTTTCTAGGGAGTTTTTCCTAGCCACTGTGCGTCTACACCTGCATTGCTTGCTGTTTGGGGTTTTAGGCTGGGTTTCTGTACAGCACTTTGAGATATCAGCTGATGTACGAAGGGCTATATAAATACATTTGATTTGATATGAGTGGCTATAGAGTCAGCTACCATCCTCAGTATCTTTCCATCTAAATCGTCAATGCCAGGAGGTTTGTCATTATTAATCGATAACAATCATTTGTCTACCTCTCCCAGAACAACTTTACAAAATTCAAACCTGCGATGCTTTTCATTCATTATTTGTTTTTTTATGCATGAATATGACGGCTCACTGTTGGCATTTCCTGCCTAAGTTTTCACCCTTTGTCAATAAAGTCGTTAAAACAATTGCCAACATCAAATGGTTTTGTGATGAATAAGCCATCTGATTTGATGAAAGATGGAGTTGAATTTGTCTTTCTACCCATCATTTCATTGAAAGTACTCCAAAGTTTTCCCCCATCATTCTTTATATCATTGATCCTTGCTTCATAATACAGTTTCTTCTTCTTTTTGTTGAGTTTAGTGACATCATTTCTCAATTTGCAGTGTGTCAGCCAGTCAGATGTGCAGCCAGACTTATTAGCCACTTCCTTTTGCCCCGTCTCTTTCAGCCATACAGTTTTTCAATTCCTCATCAATCCATGGAGCCTTAACAGTTCTAACAGTCAGTTTCTTAACAGGTGCATGTTTTTCAATAATTGGAAGAAGCAATTTCATAAATTCATCAAGTGCAGCGTCTGGATGCTCAGACCAACAAATATTTTTGACATCATCCAAGAGTCACAGCTACATCTTTTGTATGATCTCTTATACACAATTTTAGGCCCAGCTGTTGGAACTTTGGCTTTCCTGGATATAGCCACCATACTGTGGTCACTGTATCCAATGGGTACAGATAAAGCTTCAGAACAAAGTTCTATAGTATTATTAAA
>NW_019943616.1:114339-115500 GCF_002910315.2 Salvelinus sp. IW2-2015
TTTCCTCTTCTGGCACACAGCTTCAGAATTTTTCTCATTGAGGAAGATATATGTTGCTCTCAAGTTCTTTGCAGAATAGCTACCTTGTTAATGAACCTCAGGAACTTGACCACTATCGACCTGGGCCTGTCACCTGGGCCTGTCACCTGGGCCTGTCACCTGGGCCTGTCACCTGGGCCTGTCACCTGGGCCGGTGGTCGGTTTTCTAGTCTTGTGGGCACACTCCACCTCATTCATCAATGGTCCATCTTCAATTTCTCAGAGATTAATTACCTCACTTTGTCCTCAGACAAAAGAAACCTGCAACCACGTCCACTTCTCATGTGGAGATTCTGCAACTCCGTCCACAACCATATTGTTCTGCCTTGGATGTRCTCTCTCAATGACTTACAGATTGCTGTCATCTTGCCGTTCTCCTGTTTCAACTCATTGAGCTGACCCTGGGTGAACTGCAAGCTGTTCTTCAGGTCCTGGAACTCTCTGGTCAGGTCGTCCATTCTTTTATTAGTTGAATCCACCAATATTTGGGCAAAACACTTGCAGCTATTTTCTTGTTGTTGTAACTACTGCTTTTAGATCTCTTTTTGTTCTTTTAAAATATCCTTAATGTCCTTAATGTGTGATAGAGAGACACCACTGTCCTCAACGGTATTCCCACCGGCTTTGGTCTTTGTCATGCTAGCTAGCCATGTAGATTACTTTGTTACTCCTCGCWGTTCCAGACAGGACAGGTCACAGGGAAGATGTGAGAATACTATTCATTGACTACAGCTCAGCGTTCAACACCATAGCGCCTGCATCCGCACTCTTAGCATCAAATAATCAAACCTCAAATATCCGAACTTCAAATACCCAAGCATCATATACCCAAGTATTACTCTTAAACTCAACAGCTACTACTATGTCCATGGATACAGGTTTTTCAGTAGTATCATTGTCATCATCATTAAATATGATCATGTAATATTCATATGTGTCAACGTTGTGAATTGCAATCGGTTGCATTCTACTGTATGCATTCTACTGTATGCTCCAGACTATATGCATTGACACCCCCCCCCTCTTTCACGCTCTTGCTACCCTCTAAGCTCATCACCAAGCTAAGGACCCTGGGACTAAACACCTCCCTCTGCAACTGGATCCTAGACTTCCTGACGGGCC
>NW_019943616.1:116475-130543 GCF_002910315.2 Salvelinus sp. IW2-2015
AACTGCATTGTTGGTTAAAGGATGGTAAGTTAGCATTTCACTGTAAGGTCTACACCTGTTGTATTCGGCAGATATGACAAATACAATTTGATTTGTTTGGTATGTGACCAATAAAATTCGGTTTGATTTAATTGGTTTTATTTGGTCCTTCAGAGATTGTTGAGTTTTTACATCAGGTGATGAAGGAACTGAACAGAAGACTGGAGAGACACTTTAATTTAGATGCTGCCAACTTTACGTTTGTAATGTTTAGTGGATTAATTTGTATTGTAATATAATATTCATGCCTGGATTCTAGGACATCTGATTTTATACAATAGGTGCAAACTAACTGTGACAAAAGTAGTGTTTTTCATGTGTTACTTTTCTAATGTATTTATTGATTGGCATCCCTAATGTCACAATATGCTTTCTGTTTTGCTGGAGAACAGGTCTAGAGAACAGGAAGTAGAGAACAGGTCTTGGCAGTTAAAAGGAATGCATTAACAATACATCGTAGACATGAGACAAGGAACAGATTGGTCACCACTCCAGTACCTCATATCGCGTCATACCACATTAACTTATATAAGTGCCCACAGTCAAGATTAAGTKATCTAAGGGTGCACCACGGATTCTAAGACAAACTACTCCTTAACTTCTGAATATTGCACTATAGATACTGGATACKTAGAACTTGTATGTAGCTCTAGTCATATATGTATTACGGAATTATAAAATCAACCAATAAGACATTTTAGAATCAACAGAATTTCTATTTCACAATAATGGGTAAGTATTTGAATATTCATTATAATAAGCCACATTTGTACTATTTAAAAAAAAATCCGTCTGTAAACTCACTTTGAAATACATTTCCTGTCAATCATATAGAAAAGGGTCCTTATGCATTGTATAAGTACAATACCTTTGAAGTGATTCATGACGTTATTTCATAGAATATCTCAGATACCTTATTTTGTTTTTTTATGGCCATCCACCACAGGCTGAAATTAAACAAATGCATCTACTTATCAGGGATCTACYTTGTGCTACCGTTTTAGGGACATGTGCTCCTACATATGTTGCTGTGCTACCTGAAATGTTTATTTGGGAGCACCAGTGCCCCTAGAAGAAAAAAATCCCCCAGATAATACATGTTGTAATGATTTCTTCACTGTCCCTCAGCCTCAGTAGTATGCAAACCTYTGGTGTCACAGAAAGTTAGGAAAATGTAGATGAGCTTCAAAAGTAACTAGGATTCATATAGATCCAATGTAGGCTGTATCTCAATCTTATTTTGTTTTATTCTGGTGCTCCTAAACCTTGTATTTTGGGTTTAGGAMCAAACTGCAGTTGCTACATCCATTTGTTGACCTATAAATGAATGATATAAACCTGTTGATTTTTAAAGAATATAACTAATAAATGCCCCATGAGCTTAGTTCAACTGTCGTAGCCCATCAGATGCAAAATATATGCTTGTTTTTCCAATTTTGTAAAGTAAATGTAAACAAACACTGTATGGCAAGCGGTACCGGAGCGCCAAGTCTAGGTGCAAAATGTTCCTTAACAGCTTTCACCCCCAAGCCATAAGACTGCTGGATAATTAATCAAATGGCCACCCTTACTATTTGCATTGACCCCCCACCCTTTGTTTTTACACTGCTGCTACTCGCTGTTTATTATCACATTACACCTACCTATATGTACAAATTACCTCAACTAACCTGTACCCCCACACATTAAAAACCTCTACAGGATCGGTGGGTCCACCGCGGGACGGTTAAGCTAACGTAGGCTAACGCGATTAGCATGAGGTTGTAAGTAACAAGAACATTTAACAGGACATAGACATATCTGATATTGGCAGACAACAAAAATTATTGTTAATCTAACTGCACTGTCCAATTTACAGTAGATATTACCGTGAAAGAATACCATGCTATTGTATAAGYAGAGTGCACAGTTATGAACTGGAAAAGTTAATAATAAACCAATTAGGCGCATTTGGGCAGTCTTGAAACAACATTTTCAACAGAAATGCAATGGTTCATTGGATCAGCCTAAAACTTTGCACATACACTGCTAGTGGCCTACGTTTAAATTGCACCTGAAATTTAATAATAATAATAGTAATAATAATTATAATAATCCAGTGTCGTGTYGCAAGGTACAGAACGGCAGGCAGGCTCAGGGTCAGAGCAGGCAGAAAGGTCAAAACTGGGAAAAACAAGAAATCAGGAACTAAACCAGACAGGGGCATGGGGAAAACCGCTGGTAGGTTTCATGAAACAAAACTAACTGGCAACAGACAAGCAGACAACACAGGTATAAATACACTGGGGAGAATGGAGAAGATTGGCGATACCTGCAGCGGGTGGAGACAAGCATAAAGACAGGTGAAACAGATCAGGGTGTGATTACCAAAGTTTGTGTGATTATCTATAGATAACATCAGACTTTTACTGAGGGAATTGTTTATATGTTGTCAACTTTTTTATTCAATATAACATTTGGAAAAATGCAACAACTAAAAAATGCAAAAYAAATRATATATGTTTTTGTATTTAGAGATTTAAAAAGTATTCATCCATAATCTGCTTGTTAAAAGTCCACTCCTGGAATGTCTTAACAATATGAAACCAAAATACTTAGGCTGACTTCTTTCAGTGTCCAGAAAAATTGATTTGCGGTATATCTTTTTAGGGATAGGGGGCAGTTTTTTCACTTTGGATGAATTGGAGGAGGAGGTTATGAACTGTACTTTATTCTAGGCTCATCCTATATAACTACTGCTGTACACACCTTTTCTATTCAAATGCTGTCCGTACTGTCTATACATACGATTACATATTCCGGACTCTGACACGGCTCATTCTGATATTTCTTAATTTCTTTCTTTATTTAAAATACAATTTTTAATTTTCTTTCTTTATTTAAAATACAATTTTTTGTATTGTTAAGTATTACTGCACTGTTGGAGCTAACAACATAAGCATGTCACTGCCCCTGCTATAACATCTGCAAAATATGTATTTTATTTTATTTGGGTATTGACTGACGTGGGAATCTGATTTGATTAGTGAAATCATGTACTATTTGGATATATTTGTGTTGAGCTAGTGATGGAGCAGGTTATATGTGGAGGTAGCTAATACATAACAGGCACTGTYGGTCATATTTTCATGGTATTAGTTTACKTCTTTCAMTTTGAACAGTTGTTGTGCTTTAACCAAATCCATTTTATTGTATATTTATGTCTTTAGATCATAATTCTCAAAGAATACATAAGATGASTGTATACCAAGTTACATCAACAGCGCTCCTTTTAATGGGTAAGGGACATGTATTCAACAGAATTAGACATTTTAGATTATATATGTCATGTCATTGTTATTATTTTAATGAAATTAATGTTCCTCTGTTTTTTCTGAACAATAGTGGTCATTACAATGATTCCTACATCCGCAACCAATACAACAGTCACTGACGCATCAACAACAACTGTTAAAGCCGCAGCCACTACAACCATCACTGAGTCATCAAAAACAACTGGTGAACCAAATACAACCGTCATTGACGCATCGACAAAAACTGGTGAACCGCTACCACCGTCACTGATTCACCACCAACAACTGGTGAACCCACTACAACCACCATTCAATCAACAAAAACAACTAAAACCACCACTGAATCAACAAAAACAACTGGTGAACCAACTAAAACCACCACTGGAATCATCAAAATACAACTGGTGAACCAACTAAAACCACCACTGAATCAACAAGAACAACTTAGTGAACCAACTAAACCACCACTAAATCAACAAATACACTGGGAACCAACTAAAACCACCACTGAATCAACAAAAAATCCAACTAAAACCACCACTAATCAACAAAAACAACTGGTGAACCAACTAAAACCACCACTGAATCAACAAAAAAACAACGTGAACCAACTAAAACCACCACTGAATCATCAAATAACAACTGGTGAACCAACTAAAAACCACCACTGAATCAACAAGAACAACTAGGTGAACCAACTAAAACCACCACTGAATCAACAAAAAACAACTGGTGAAAAAACCACACTCATAAAAAACCACCACTGAATCATCAAATTACAACTGGTGAACCAGCAAACCAACTAGTCGAACCCAGACTACAACCGTTACGATTCACAGCAACCAGTGAAACCCTCAACCGTTACCGATTCATCAACTACCAGTGAAGCCACTACAAACCGTTACCGATTCATCAACTACCAGTGAAGCCGCTACAACCGTTACCGATTCATCAACTACCAGTGAAGCCGCTACAACGTCACCGGTGTTGTTGACAAAACGGATGCAGCTGCAACAGTCATGATCATAACAACAACAACTGGGAACCAAATACATCCATCATTGATGTGTCGAAAGTAACAGGTGAACCACTCCAACACATCATTGATGTGCGAAAGTAACAGGTGAACCCACGTCCAACCATCATTATGTGTCGAAAGTAAACAGGTGAACCCACTCCAACCATCATTGATGTGTCGAAGTAACAGTGAACCCACTCCACCATCATTGATGTGTCAAAGTACAGGTGAACCCACTCCAACCATCATGATGTGTCGAAAGTAACAGGTGAACCCACTCCAACCATCATTGATGTGTCGAAGTAAACAGGTGAACCACCCACATCATGATGTGTCGAAAGTAACAGGTGAACCCACTCCAACCGTCATTGATGTGTCGAAAGTAACAGGTGAACCCACTCCAACCATCATTGAGTGTCGAAAGTAACAGGTGAACCCACTCCAAACCGTCATTGATGTGTCGAAAGTAACAGGTGAACCCACTCCAACCATCATTGATGTGTCGAAAGTAACAGGTGAACCCACTCCAACCATCATTGACGTGTCGAAAGTAACAGGTGAACCCACTCCAACCATCATTGACGTGTCGAAAAGTAAACAGGTGAACCCACTCCAACCATCATGATGTGTCGAAAGTAACAGCGTGAACTCACTCCAACCATCATGACGGTCGAAAGTAACTGGTGAACCCACTAAAAACGTAACTGATTCATCAACAATTAACAGGTGAACCCACTTACAACCATCATTGACGTGTCGATAGCAACTGGTGAACCCACTGCAAACGTCACTGATTCATCAACAAACAACTGGGGAACAAAATACATCCATCACTGAGTCATCAAAAGAAACTGGGCAACCCACTATAACAGTAAGAGGATCATCGACCACTACTGGGAACACACTACAAGAGGTCCCTGCTGCGTCGACCACAAACTGGGGGAGCCCACTACAACTTGACATTGATGCATCAACTACTACTAGTGAAAACACAACAATGGTTAGTTGGTGAATCGGACCGACCAACTGGTTAACCACTTATTGACGGTACCTGGTGCATCACAATGCTACAGCTGATCCCATTACAACTGGTGAACGCAATACAACCGTAACTGGTTGGTTGGGAACAACTGGTGAACCCACTACAACCGTAACTGGTTGGTTGGGAACAACTGGTGAACCCACTACAACCGTCACTGGTTGGTTGGGAACAACTGGTGAACCCACTTCAACCGTCACTGGTGTGTCAACAACAACTGGTGAACCCACTACGACCGTAACTGGTTGGTTGGGAACAACTGGTGAACCCACTTCAACCGTCACTGGTGTGTCAACAACAACTGGTGAACCCACTACGACCGTCACTGGAGCATCAACAACAACTGGTGAACCCACTACGACCGTCACTGGTTCATCCAGAACAACTGATGAACCCACTACAACCGTGTCTGGCGCATCGACAACAACTGGTGAACCCACTACAAATGTCATTGACGCATCGACAGAAACTGGTGAACCCACTACATCCGTCACTGATTCATCAACTACAGCTGGTGAACCCACTATGACCGTCACTGGTGTGTTGACAACAACTGGTGAACGCACTACAATATTCACTGGTGTGTTGACAACAACTGGTGATCCCACTACAACCATCATTGATGCGTCGACAACGACTAGCGAACCCACTACAACCATTACTGGTCCATCAACAACTACTGCTACAGCTGCACCCACAACAACCGTCGCTAGCGCARCAAATGCCAGCCCAACTACAACAGCTACTCCTGTCATCACTACTGCCATCATCACAGCCACGACAGCTGCAACCACCGCTGCTGCAATCACTAGGGTTTCTGTGGTGTTCKGGTCCAGAGAGACGTTTACCTCTGACCTATCAAACCCATCATCTCAGGCCTTTCAAACCCGAGCATTACTGATTAAAACTCAGGTGAGCCTCCCAAAACAATGAAGATGTGAATGTCCAAAAGAAAGGGGTAGAGTACAGTAATACAGTCAGCTTTTAATCAACAGGAAGTTGTTTGTTTWYWRTTCATCTGTTTCTTGTTTGTCCTTCCAGCTTGAACCTTTCTATCGAACAGCTTTCACCTCTTTCAACAGTTTGACGGTGACAGAATTCAGGTGATTTATTTTGCATTCCATTTTGTATGTTGATTTAAATTGATCTCACTTTCTATCTAACATGTTATCTCTCATTTATTCTCAGCTCTGGATCCATCATCAATACTGTAAATGTAGCATTCAGCTCCCCCTCTGTCCCTAATATCACAGAGATTGGCACTGTTTTGATAAATGCTGCGCATAACATCACAGCTTTGGACATTGACCCCTCCTCAGTGACAGTCAACAGCACAGGTAAACACATGTATTTATTATATCCCATTATCTGGTAAATGAACAGTTTGTACGCCGTGCATTTTGTACACCATTGTATCATGTGTCATTACATTACAGGGCAACAAACACTCGTCACTCGTCACTCATTACAGGCGTCAAACACTCGTCACTCGTCATATTTGATCGTGTTTCCTTTTTCTGTTACTTACCTTTTGCAGCCACAAAAACTCTTACCAGTGCAATAACAACGAGTGGCTTATCGACAACAACTGGTGAACCCACTACAACCGTCACTGGTTCATTGACAATAACTAGTGAATCCACTACAGCAGTCACTGGTGTGTCGACAACATCGTTTACAGCTGTACCCATTACAAACGTCACTGGAGCATCAACAACAACTGGTGYACGTACTTCAGCCATTGTTGGTGTGTCGACAACAAGTTACGAATCAACAACTACTGTTACTGCAGCAACCACTACAACCATCACAGGTGTGTCGACAACAAGTGGTGAACCCACTATAAACGTTACTGGTGCACCGAAAACAACTGATGAACTCACTACAACCATCACTGGTGTATTGACAACAACGGTTACAGCACTACCCATTACAAACGTAACTGGTGCATTGACAACAACTGGTGAACTTACATCCAACTGTCACTGGGTGTGGTTGACAAACAAGTGATGCATCAACACTACTGTTACTGGGCAGCACCCACTACAACTGTCATGGTGTGTTGAGTGACAACTGGTGAACCACGACAACGTACTGGTCCATTGACAACATCTGGTGAACTTTACTTCAACTGTCACTTGGTGTGTCGACAACAAGTTAGACGAATCAACACTACTGTTACTGAGCACACCACTACAACCATCACATGCGTGTCGAAAAACTGGTGAACCCTACGACCGGTCACTGGTGTGTGCGCAACAACTGGTGAACGCACACAACCTCGCAACTGGTGGTGTCGACACAAATGTTACAGATTCCCCAGTTACAATCAACGTACATGGTGCATTGACAACAACTGGTGACTTTCTTCCAACTGTCCACTGGTGTGTCGACAACAACTGGTGAACCACGGCAACCGTCACCGTTGTGTCAACAATGAGTGATGCATCAACAACTACTACCTCGCTGCACCCACTACAACTCTCACTACGATTCATCAACAAAAATGGTTACAGCTGTATCCATTTTCTAACCATAAACTGGTGCTTTGACAAAAGGTTACAGCGTCACCACACACAACCGTCACGGCGTGTGTCAAACAACGAACGTTTACAGCAGGTACCGCATTACAAACTGCACTGTGGTCCATATTGACAACAACTGGAGAACAGCTCCTTCAACCGTCCAACCGATGTGGGACAACAATGATGCACTCAACAACTTACTGTCTCTGCAGGCACCACTCAACCCCATGGTGTGTGAGACGAAACTGTTGAACCGCACTACAACATAAATGTTCATCGACAACCGTACTGAGTGAACCCGAAGACAACCAGTGTTCGGTCCATTGACAACATCTGGTGAACCCTCTACGACCATCCACGCGCGTGTCGGCACACCTAACAGGTTACAGATGAACCCACATTACAACACGTCAACCAGGGTCCTGCATTGGACAACCAAGTGACTGCACCCAACCAACGTACTCGCGTCTCTGACAGCACCCACTACTAAACTCGTCATCGGGTGTCGTCTGACTGACAAACTGTGACCCAACGACCATCCACGTCTGTGTCGATAAACCACCACTCGGTGAAGCCCCCATCTGCCCACTGTCACTGTGCGTCACAACGAAAGGACTGAAACCCAAATTTCAACCTGTCACTGGCTGGTTCGTACAACAACCTTGGTGAACTTCCTTCAACCTGGTCATTGTGTGTCGACAACAACGTGATGCATCAACACACACTGTACCAGCAGCACCCCGCCTACAACCCTCATCGGCGGCGCTCCCGTCAACAACGCACATCGAATGCATGAATGCCACACACTACGCGACGTCGACTGGCTAGTGCTCGGATACACAGATTTTAACACATTCGGTGCATCCGCCATTACCCAACGAACCGTCGATCGCAATTGACTCAAACTGGTGCTCCCACTACCAACCATCACTGGTGTGTGTCTCGACAAACAACCGTTACGCAGGCTGTCCTGCACCCAGCACTCCAGACTGCTCACTGACTCATCACACAGCCGCAACCTTGGTGAGCGCACCCACAACCACAGAAACTGATTCGATCAACAACACAACTGGTCCGAACCCACTACAACCAAAACTGATTCCATAACACCAACTGGTTGACCCACTCCAACCCAAAACTGATTCTCAACAACAACTGGTAACCGCACCTACATACAAACGATCATCCAACAACAACGGTGAACATCCACTACACCCATCACTGGTCGTGTGACAACCAACTCTGGTGACCCACGGCAACCGGGTCCACCGGTGTGTCAACAATTAGCTGGTGCATATAACACTAATGTGGTTACACGCTGTTCCATTTCGCCCGCTACTGGTGCTTGGACAACAACGTTACAAGTCGTCACCACATACAAACCCGTCCACTGGGTGTGTCGACACACAAAAGTTTACAGCACTACCCATTTACAAAACTCACTGGTGCACTGACAACTAATCTGGAGAACTCACTCAACATGTCACACGCGGTGTGTTGACAACAAGTGACTGCACGCACAACTACTGTCTCTTTCTGCAGCACCTCACTACAACACGTCATGGGTGTGTTTGACGACTACTGTTGAACCCCACTACAAACCTGTCACTTGGATGCATACGACAACGTACTAGTGAACCCACGACAACCGTTACTCGGTCCATTGACAACATTAGTGAACTCCATCACGACCATACATAGCGCTGTGTCGATAACAACTGGTGAATGACCTATGCCCAAACCCGTCACTGTGGTGTGACGCGAAACAACGGTCTACAGATGAACCCACATGTAAACCGATACAGGTGCATTGACGAACAGGCGATCTGACAGGGCTCCAAATACCATTAATGCACTGGTGGTGTCGAGCAACTACGAATTGACACTGATTCAGACCCGTCACTGTGTGGGGGTCAACAACCATTGGTCGAATCTCACTACACACCACAACTGATCATCAACAACAAAACTGGTGAGAATCCACTACAACACCACACTGGTGTGTCGACACCAACTGGTGAAGCTCAGGCAACGTCGCCGGTGTGTCCTTAAAAGTGGGATGCATCAACAACATACTACCACAGCTGCCACCCACTACAACTCTAACGATTCATCAACAACGAATGGTTTAACAAGCTGTAGTATTTTTCGCGTAACTGGTGCTTTGGACAACAATCGGTTACGAGCGTCAACCAACTACACACGTCACTGGTGTGCGTCGACAACGAACAGTTCCAGCCAGTACCGCCATTACAAACGTAACTGGTGCACTTGACAACATACTGGAGAACTCCACTTCAAACTGTCACTCGTGTGTCGTCAAAACAACTGCTAGCACCACATACAACCGTCATGGGTTGGTTGTGACGACAACGTGGTGAACCACTACAACAGTAACGTGGTTCATCGGACAACATCTGGGTGAACCCACGCAACCGTTACTGGTCTCATTGACAACATCCGTGAACCCACTTAACGAACTGTCCGTCGTGTGTCGTCAACAATGTGATCCCACTACAACGTCGATGGTCGTCGGTCGACCAACCAAGTGGTGAACCCACTATAAACTTACTGGGTGCACCGAAACAGACTGATGAACTCACTACACATCACTCTGTTTGTGCGCAATCACACGGGCTGTCTCGCGGCTCTACTACGAACTGTGGTGGATTCACCGTAGTAGTATGATGTACCCACTACATACACGAAACTGTAGATTTTCGAATAGTCTGGGCGTAGAGCCCCATAGAAACTGCATTCATCAACAAACATACTGGTGAACCCACTACAACCCAAACTGATTCATCAAACAACAGACTAGGTGAACCTGGGCGCACTATATATACCAAACACTGAGTCCGATAGCATAGGAACTGGTGAACCCACGGCAACCGTCACCGGTGGTCAACATGATGATGCCATAACAACTCCTGACTTACAGCGCACCCACTACAACTCTCACTGGGATTCAATCAACCACAATGGTACAGATGGTATCATTTTAACCATCACTGGGTGCTTTGACAACAATGGTTACAGCGTCACCAACTACAACCGTCACTGGTGTGTCGACAACTACTGTTGAACTCACTACAACCGTCAATGGTGCATCGACAACAACGGTTACAGCTGCACCCATCACATCAGTAAGTGGGTCATTGACAACACCTGGAGAACTCCCTTCAACCATCACTGGTAGGTCGACAACAACAACAAATTASGTACATTTCAGCTGTTTTGCCTGCTCMTGCTCTGTAATACACATGCTGTTAATAAGGTGAGTGTTTTGTATCAGAATGCCACAGTTCTTCTGGTTCTAATGCTACTAACCCTGTGTTGGTAGCATCGACAGTGAATTCGGAAAGTATTCAGACCCCGTGGATATTTCCACATTTTGTTACGTTACAGCCCCATTCTAAAATTGATTCAATGTTTTTTTCTTCATCATCAATCTACACACTATACCCAATAATGACAATGCAAAAACTTTTTTAGAAATGTTTGCTGATTAAAAAAAATATATAAACTGAAATATTACATTTACATGTACGTTTTCAGACCCTTTACTCAGTACTTTGTTGAAGCACCTTTGGCAGTGATTACAGCCTTGAGTCTTCTTGTGTATGATGCTACAAGCTTTGCACACCTGTTTTTTGCGAGTTGTTCCCATTCTTCTCTGCAGATCCACTCAAGCTCTGTCAGGTTGGATGGGGAGCGTCCTTGCACAGCTATTTTCAGGTGTCTCCAAAGATGTTCAAAAGGTTCAAGTCAGGGCTATGGATTGGCCACTTTAAGAGACTTGTCCTGAAGCCACTCCTGCGTTGTCTTGACTGTGTGCTTAGGGTCATTGTCCTGTTGGAAGGTGAACATTCACCCCAGTCTGAGGTCCTGAGCGCTATGTAGCAGGTTTTCATCAAGGATATCTCTGTCCTTTGCTCCTTTCATATTTCCTTTGATGTCGCTGAACAACATCCCCACAGAATGATGCTGCCACCACCATGCTTTACTGTAGGGATGGTACCAGTTTTCCTCCAGACTTGACCTCTGGCATTCAATCCAAAGAGTTTAATCTTGGTTTCATCAGACCAGAGAACCTTTGTTTCTCATGGTCTGAGAGTCCTTTAAGTGGCTTTTGGCAAACTCCAAGCAAGCTGTCATGTGCCTTTTACTGAGGAGTGGCTTCTGTCTAGCCCCTTGACCATAAAGGGCTGATTGATGGAGTGCTGCAGAGATGGTTGTCCTTCTGTTCCAAACCTCTTAGATTTAAGAATGATGGAGGCCATTGTGTTTTTGGGGACCTTAAATGCTGCAGACATTTTTTGGTACCCTGGCCCAGATCTGTGCCTCGACATAATTCTGTCTCACAGCTCTACGGACAATTCAGGATGTCTCCACAGGGGTGGAGACAATCACAAAGACAGGTGAAACAGATCAGGGTGTGACATCACCTGAGCTCAATTTCAAGTCTCTTAGCAAATGTTCAGAATATTTACGTAAATAGGTATTTGAGTATTTATTTGTGATACATTTTCAAACATTTCTTAAAAACTGTTTTCACTTTGTCATTATGGAGTATTTTGTGAAGATTGATGAGGGGATAAAAGTATTAAATTCATTTCAGAATAAGGCTTTAACGTAACAAAATGTGGGAAAAATTCAAGGGGTCTGAATTTCCAAATGTACTGTGTAATTTATAAATGGTTTTCAGTTGAAGTGGTTCATGTGAAATGTTGCAGGAAGCCTGTTTACAGGCTGCAGGATGTGCATTACATAAAAGCCCAACGTTTAATGATTTAGTTGTCAATATAAGAGCATCATGTTATACTCCCATCTATTACAATGACTGCGTTGTACTGCCACACAGCTTAAAGAGATGTGGAATTGTCCATTTTATTTTTGAACTTAGCTGCTCCTGCAACAAGTACTGTTCCTCCTACAACTTCTGTTACTACCACTGTGGCTGGTGCTACCACCACAACAACTGGAGAACCTGTCACTGTTCCTGCTACCGTCTACCGATTCCTACAACTAGGCCCAAAACTACAACCACTACATAATGTGGCCCCCACAACTCAGTTGTTAAGGATCGCATCCACCACTGTCACACAACTACCAGCACACAGCTCCAAACTACCCACACACAACCAACCGACCAGCCACTACCTACAACCACCTAACTCACTACAACAGCAGCGCCCTACTCACTACTCACTACTAGTACAACAACCATGACCAACAGAACAACGCTGCAATCTTCAACCTGCATCCACTGGTGTCTTTCGTTGTACACACAAGTGTTGTAGAACGCTATTAAATGACCATCAAAGTACACCATTCCACAAATGCACTTGCGTAACTCATTTTCTGCTGAGTGGTAAGTCTTCAAATTCAGAGTTTATTTTTATTGGGTGTATGACCAATCAATAATGTATCGGCGATGTTGGTAAATCTCTATTTTTAAAAGTAATTCTTAATTTGTTGCTACGATCAGGTAACAATTAGTCTCCATCACTACAGATTGATTTCTTTCCCCAATGTCTATCTTAAATAATAGGGATTAGCTATGTGGATAGGAATAGTATAAGAAAATGTTTTTGTGTGTGTTAAATCATCAACACGTTGCTCTCCTGTTTGTACCATTACCTTACAGTTGATGGTGATCTACACAAGCAAAATATGGGGATCTTTTTCATGCCGGACGACTGGTTTCTTGGATGGTCTAGTAATGATTCATTATACTCCTATTTCTTATTCTTTTAACCCGTTTTGGCATGCCACTGTTCAGGACCTTTATGACCTTTTGCAGACCATTTGTTCCGTTCCCATGTGGATTGCAGCAAACGGCAGAGGTCCACTAAGACTGTTCAATGACAGGACCGGCTACTCATCTGTCCCTGAGGTTGACTGACATTAGCAGACACCTGAAAGAGGCTGTGACCAATCACAATATACCTTGTGGCGAATCTCTCTGTGGATGTGTACCACCATCACTGTTAAAAGCTGAGTAACCCAGAATGGGTGACGCGAAAACAATCTATTGAACAGCAAATCTAGCAGTGTTGAACGTAAAATCTGAGTGTTACAATTTAATGGTTTTCGTACAGTCTTAAATGGGTCCAGTGTTTTGGAAGGTAGTGAACTAAGCAGATGGTGA
>NW_019943616.1:130568-151677 GCF_002910315.2 Salvelinus sp. IW2-2015
CTGAGTGTTACATTTAATGTATTTCCTACAGCTCCTATATGTGGTCGGTCCCAGTGTCGCCGCGAAACAAGTAGTGAACTACAGATGGTGGATCTTAATTTGAGACAGTTTACTATAGCAGGAATATAATCCTGCAGCAACAGAAACTTTTGAAAGTTTTCCTGCAACAGGGTAATGAAATTAAGATCTTACATGTAGATGTAGTTGTAGTTCAACTAATAATGTATCTACATTTTGCAGTATCTTGGTGGTAGTTGAACTGAATTAATATCTAATTAGTATTTACAGTAGCTAATTACGCTTCTTGCCATGCAGTGTTGTAGCTACTACTGGGGGGGCCAAACGWCAGAAAAAAAACTAAATACAAAACAGAAATGTAACCCTCAGTCAATCAAAATGTAGCAAGAAACCAACTCCAGGTRAGGGTTAAGGCCCAGGTACCTGAAAGGATGGAACTACTGCAGCTAGCTGTTTTTGTGAGCAATTATTTGATACTTTTTTAATATAAGACAACAAATAATCAGTACACAGAGGGAGCAAACACACACATATTTTTTACATGAACAAAAGAATCAAGAAAGCAAACACAGAACAGATAGCGTGCATATGTACACACACTACCGGTCAGAAGTTTTAGAAGACCTACTCATTCAAGAGTTTWTCTTTATTTTTACTTTTTTCTACARTGTAGAATAATAGTGAAGACATCAAAACTATGTAATAACASATATGGAATCATGTAGAAACCAAAAAAGTGTTAAACAAATCAAAATATATTTAATATTTGAGATTCTTCAAATAGCCACCCTTTGCCTTGATGACAGTTTTGCACACTCTTGGCATTCTGTCAACCAGCTTCACCTGGAATGCTTTTCCAACGGTTTTGAAGGAGTTCACATATACATTTGAAGTCGGAAGTTTACATACACCTTAGCCAAATACATTTAAACTCAGTTTTTCACAATTCCGGACATTTAATGCTAGTAAAAATGCCCTGTCTTAGGTCAGTTAGGATCACCACTTTATTTTAAGAATGTGAAATGTCAGAATAATAGTAGAYAGAATGATTTATTTCAGCTTTAATTTCTTTCAGCACATTTCCAGTGTGTCAGAAGTTTAAATACACTCTATTAGTATTTGGTAGCATTGCCTTTATATTGTTTAACTTGGGTCAAACGTTTCGGAAAGCCTTCCACAAGCTTCCCACAATAAGTTGGGTGAATTTTGGCCCATTCCTCCTGACAGAGCTGGTGTACATGAGTCAGGTTTGTAGGCCTCCTTGCTCGCACACACTTATTCAGTTCTGCCCACAAATCTTTTATGTGATTGAGGTCCGGGATATGTGATGGCCACTCCAATACCTTGACTTTGTTGTTCTTAAGCCATTTTGCCACAGCTTTGGAAGTATGCTTGGGGTCATTGTCCATTTGGAAGACCCATTTGCGACCAAGCTTTAACTTCCTGACTGATGTCTTGAGATGTTGCTTCAATAWATCCACATAATGTTCCTTCCTCATGATGCCATCTATTTTGTGAAGTGCACCAGTCCCTCTTGCAGCAAAGCACCCCCACAACATGATGCTGCCACCCCCGTGCTTCATGGTTGGGATGATGTTCTTCGACTTGCCAAGCCTCCCCCTTTTTCCTCCAAACATAACGTGGTCATTTAGCCAAACAGTTCTATTTTTGTTTCATCAGACCAGAGAACATTTCTCAAAAGTACGATCTTGTCTCCATGTGCAGTTGCAAACCGTAACTGGCTTATTTATGGCGTTTTGGAGCAGTGGCTTCTTCCTTGCTGAGCGGTCATCAGGTTCTGTCGATATAGACTCGTTTTACTGTGGATTTGATTATTTTGTACCTGTTTCTCAGCTCTTCAACAAGGTCCTTTGCTGTTTGTTCTAGGATGGATTTACATTTTCCACCAAAGTATGTCACTCTAGGGACAGAACGTGTCTCCTTCTGAGTGGTATGACGCTGCGTGGTCCCATGGTGTTTATACTTGCGTACTATTGTTTGCACAGATGACTGGTACCTTCAAGCATTTGATTGCTCCCAAGGAGGAACCACTTGTGGAGGTCTACAATTATTTTCTTTCAGTCTTGGCTGATTTCTTTAGATTTTCCATTATGTCAAGCAAAGAGGCACTGAGTTTGAAGGTAGGCCTTGAAATACATCCACAGGTACACCTCCAATTGACTCAAATTATGTCAATTAGCCTATCAGAAGCTTCAAAAGCCTTGAGATCATTTTCTGGAAGTTTCCAAGCTGTTTAAAGGCACAGTCAACTTAGTGTATGTAAACTTCTGACCAACTGGAATTGTGATACAGTGAATTATAAGTGAAATAATCTGTCTGTAAACAATTTTTGGAAAAATTACTTCTGTCATTCACAAAGTAGATGTCCTAACCGACTTGCCAAAACTATAATTTGTTAAAAAGAAATTTGTGGAGTGGTTGAAAAATGAGTTTAAATGACTCCAACCTAAGTGTACGCAAACTTCCGACTTCAAATGTATGCTGAACACCTGTTGGTTGCTTTTCCTTCTCTCTGCGGTTCGACTCATCCCAAACCAAATCAATTGGGTTGAGGTCAGGGTGTTGTGCAGGCCAGGTTATCTGATGCAGCACTCAATCACTCTCCTTCTTGGTAAAATAGCCCTTACACAGCCTGGAGGAGTATTGGGTCATTGTCCTATTGAAAATCAAATTATAGTCCCACTAAGCCCAAACCAGATGGGATGGCGAATCGCTGCAGAATGCTGCTGTAGGCATGCTGGTTAAGTGTGGCTTTATTTCTAAAGAAATCACAGACAGTGTCACCAGCAAAGCACACCCACACCATAACACCTCCTCCTCCATGTTTTACGGTGGGAAATACACATGCGGAGATCATCCGTTCACCCGTACCGCGTCTCACAAAGACACGGCTGTTGGAAACAAAAGTCTCCAATTTGGACTCCAGACCAAAGGGCAAATGTCTACTGGGCTAATGTGCATTACTTGCGTTTCTTGGCCCAAGCAAGTCTCGTCTTATTATTGGTGTCCTTTAGTAGTGGTTTCTTTGCAGCAATTCGACCATGAAGGCCTGATTCACGCAGTCTCCTCTGAACAGTTGATGTTGAGAAGTGTCTGTTACTTGAACTCTGTGAAGCATTTATTTGGGKTGCAATTTCTGAGGCTGGTAACTCTAAGGAATTTATCCTCTGCAGCAGAGGTAACTCTGGGTCGTCCATTCCTGTGGCGGTCCTCATGAGAGCCTTGATGGTTTTTGCGAGCATTTGAAGAAACTTTCAAAGTTCTTGAAGTGTTCTATACTGAATGACCTTAATGTCTTTAGTAATGATGGACTGTCGTTCTTTCGCTTATTTGAGCTGTTCTTGACAAAATATGGACTTGGTCTTTTTCCCCCAACTAGGGCTATCTTCTGTATCCCCCCCCCCCACCTTTCATAACAGAACTGTCTGGCTCAACACATTAAGAAGGAAAGAAATTCACAAATTACTTTTAAGGCACACTTGTTAATTTAAATGCATTTCCAAGATACTACGTCATGAAGCTGGTTGAGAGAATGTCAAGTGTGTGCAAAGCTGTCATCAAGGCAAAGGGTGGCTATTTGAAGAACCTCAAAAATAAAATATATTTTGATGTGTTTAACACTTTTTTGGTCACTACATGATTCCATATGTGTTATTTCATAGTTTTGATGTCTTCACTATTATTCTACAATGTAGAAAATAGTAAAAATAAAGAAAAACCCTTGAATGAGTAGGTGTTCTAAAACTTTTGAACAGTAGTGTACATACAGACATAGGATCTTAATTTGAGCCAGATTGCTACAGCAGGAAAATGATCCTGCAGCAACAAGAGATGTGAATTATTATGTAGTTTATAATTCGTCAACATTGTTTGTAGGGGTTGATACATCTTTCGTTAAGGCAAATCCAGTCTTTAAGTCCTTGAGTGCCTCCAGCCAGAGCCCTGACTTGAACCCGATCAAACATCTCTGAAAAGACATGAACATAGCTTTGCACCAATACTCCCCATCGAACCTGACAGAGCTTGAGAAGTTCTGCAGAGAAGAATGGGAGAAACTCCCAAAATACTGGTGTGCCGAGCTTGTACCGACATACCCAAGAAGACTCAATGCTGTAAACGCTGCCAAAGGTGCTTCAACAAAGTACTGAGTAAAGGGCCTGAGGTCAGTAATCCGATAGGCGGGGCAAAGGTACAGCACGGCAGGCAGGCAGGAAGGAATGATCAGAACTGGGGAAACTAGATTACAGGAACTATAGCAAACAAAAGAACAAAAGAAAACAGCTGGTAGGTTTGAACGAACAAAATTACCTGGCAAGAGACAAACAGAGAACACAGATATAAATACACAGGGGATAATTGGGAAGATGGGCGACACCTGGAGAGGGGTGGAGACAATCACAAAGACAGGTGAAACAGATCAGGGTGTGACATCACCTGAGCTTAATTTCGAGTCTCTTAGCTTCCGAATATTTACGTAAATAGGTATTTGAGTTTTTATTTGTGATACATTTTCAAAACATTTCTTAAAACTTGTTTTCACTTTGTCATTATGGGGTATTTTGTGAAAATTGATGAGGGGAAAAACATATTTAATCCATTTCAGAATAAGGCTGTAATTTAACAAAATGTGGGAAAAAGTCAAGGGGTCTGAATTTCCAAATGTACTGTGTAATTTATAAATGGTTTTCAGCTGAAGTGGTTCATGTGAAATGTTGCAGGAAGCRTGTTTACAGGATGCAGGATGTGCATTACATAAACGCCCAACGTTTAATGATTTAGTTGTCAATATAAGAGCATCATGTTAGACTCCCATCTATTACAATGACTGCGTTACACTGCCACACAGCTTAAAGAGATGTTGAATTGTCCATTTTATTTTTMAACTTAGCTGCTCCTACAACAAGTACTGTTCCTCCTACAACTTCTGTTACTACCACTGTGGCTGGTGCTACCACCACAACAACTGGAGAACCTGTCACTGTTCCTGCTACCGTTCCTACAACTAGGCCCACAACTACAACCACTACATATGTGGCCCCCACAACTACAGTGTCAAGGACAACATCACCACTGTCAACAACTACCAGCACAGCTCCAACTACCACAACAACCAACGCACCAGCCACTACTACAACACCTACTACTACAACAGCACCTACTACTACTACTACTAGTACAACAACAATTACAACAACAACTGCACATCTTCAACCTGCTCCACTCGTGTCTTTCATCATACAACAAGTGTTTGTAGAAGCTTTAAATGACCCTCAAAGTACACAATTCAAAGAACTTGCAGTAACTATTACTGCAGTGGTAAGTCCTTCAAATTCAGAGTTTATTTTTATTGGGTGTATGACCATGAATAATGTATGGCGATTGTTGTAAAATCTATATTGTAAAGTACATCTTTTATTTGTTCCTGTCAGGTGACAATTAATCTCCATCCCTACAGATTGATTTATATTCCCCAATGTCTATCTTAAATAACTAGGGCTTAACTATGTGGATTGGAATATATATATATATATAATTTATAATGTTTTTGTGTGTGTTAAATCATTCAAACGTTCTCCTGTTTGTACCATTCCTTACAGTTTGATGTGATCTACAAAGCAAAATATGGGATCCTCTTCATCCGGACGATTGTTCTTGGATTCACGTAATATTCCATTATATCCTATTCTATTCTTTTAACCTTTGGCATGCCACAGTTCACGACCTTTTATGACCTTTTGCAGACCTATTTTCCGTTCCCGTATGGATGCAGAAACACAGGCAGAGGTCCAACTAGTGTTCAATGAGACCTCCACTCAATCTGTCCCTGAGCTTACTGACATTAGCAATACACTGAAAGAGGCTGTGACCAATCCAAACATTACCTTTGGCAATCTCTCTGTGGATGTTACCACCATCACTGTTAAAGGTGAGTAAACCCAGATGAGTGAACGAAAACAATCTATTAACAGCAAATTCTACAGTGTTGAATAAAATCTGAGTGTTACATTTAATGGTTTTCTACAGTCTATATGGGTCCCAGTGTTGGGAAGTAGTGAACTACAGATGGTGGATCTTAATTTGAGACAGTTTACTATAGCAGGAATATAATCCTGCAGCAACAGAAACTTTTGAAAGTTTTCCTACAACAGGGTAATGAAATTAAGATCTTACAACTGTACATCTAGTTCAACTAATAATGTAACTACATTTTGCAGAATCTTGGTGGTAGTTGAACTGAATTAATATCTAATTTGTTTTTTCAGTAGCTAATTCAGTTTCTTGCCATGTCGCTAACTACGGGAACAACACACAACTTTTTTTGCACAAAAGTAAAATTAAATATGAATGAAAAAGTAGGCTATAATTTCCATCCGTCTTGTAGTTGGTAGTGTATGACATTTCAGATTTGATATTTTCCAATAATTTAGGTAGTTGATATTTCTATTTTACTTACAGTGCCTTCGGAAAGTATTCAGACCCCTTGACTTTATCAGCATTTTGTTACTTCACAGTCTTATTCTAAAATGGATAAAAAATAATAAATCCTCAGCAATCTACACACAATACCGCATAATGACAAGGTGAAAACAGTTTTTGGGACATTTTTGCAGATGTATTACAATTAAAAAACAGAAATACCTTGTTTACATAAGTATTCAGCCCTTTGTTATGAGACTCYAAATTGTGCTCATGTGCATCCTGTTTCCATTGACAGCCTTGATATATTTTTACAACTTTATTGGAGTCAACCTGTGGTAAATTAAAMTMATTGGACATGATTTGGAAAGGCACACATCTGTCTATTTCAGGTTCCACAGTTGACAGTGCTTGTCAGAGCAAAAACCAAGCCATGAGGTCAAAGGAATTGTCCGTAGAGCTCCGAGACAGGATTGTGTCAAGGCACAGATCACAGAGCATAATGATCCAGAGCTCTCAGGATCTCAGACCGTAGTGAAGGTTCACCGCCCAAAAGGACAACATCCTATGCACACAGACAAGATAACGCAGGACTGGGTTTGGGACAAATCTCTTTAAGTCCTTGAGTGCCCCAGCCAGAGCCCTGACTTGAACCCAATCAAAAATCTCTGAAAAGATCTGAACATAGAGTTTCACCAACTCTCCCCATCGAACCTGAATGAGCTTGAGAGGATCTGCAGAGAAGAATGGGAGWAACTCCCCAAATAAAAGTGTGCCAAGCTTATAGCGTCATACCCAAGAAGACTCAAGGCTGTAATCGCTGCCAAAAGTGCTTCAACAAAGTACTGAGTAAAGGGCCTGAATACTTATGTAAATGTTATATTTCATTTTATTATTTTGTTATAAATTAGCKAAAAATTCTAAATACCAGTTTTTGCTTTGTCATTATGGGGTATTGTGTGTAGATTGATGATGGAAATAAACAATTTCATCAATTTTAGAATAAGACTGTAACCTAACAAAATGTGTAAAAAGTCAAGGTGTCTGAATACTTTCCGAAGTTTCTGTATATAGACATGTACAGCATAGATGTGCATAGACAAACCATTAGCTTGTACAGTAACCTTTCTGCTCTTTTTTCAAAGTGCCCACCACAAATGCCAACATAACTACAATGGCTACTCCTGTCATCACTACTGCCATCATCACAACTACAACCACTGAAACTGCCGCTGTGGCACTCACTAAGTTGACTGTGGTGTTCCGGTCCAGAGGAGAGACGTTTACCTCTGACCTATCAAACCCATCTTCTCAGGCCTTTCAAAGCCGAGCATTACTGATTAAAACTCAGGTGAGCCTCCCGAAACAATGAAGATGTGAATGTCCTAATGTCAGGGGGTAGAATACAGTCACATAGTCAGCTTTTAATCAACAGGAAGTTGTTTGTTTAAACTTCATCTGTTTCTTGTTTTTCCTTCCAGCTTGAACCTTTCTATCGAACAGCTTTCACCTCTTTCAACAGTTTGARMGTGACASAATTCAGGTGATTTCCTTTTCGTTACATTTTCTATGTTGATWTAAATTGATCTCACTTTCTATCTAACATGTTATCTCTCATTTGTTCCCAGCTCTGGATCCATCATCAATACTATGAATTTAGCATTCAGCTCCTCCTCCGTCCCAAATTCCACGGAGATTGGCACTGTTTTYAWAAATGCTGCCCAAAAAATCACAGCTTTCAACATTGACCCCACCRCAGTGACAGTCWACYMCACAGGTTAACATATTTCTTTATTTAATTGTATTCTATTATCAGTTAAYTAAATATTTRGTCTGACATATATTTATTGTATTTTGTTCACCATTGTATCATATGCCATTATCTCTACATGAATCAATCATTTATCAGRTGCGTTCCAGTTGTATTTAGCAAATCAGCTGTCTAACTAATCACATTGCAGGGCAACAAACACTCGTCCTATTTTCATTTGATCATGTTTCCTTTTTCTCTTTCCATCCCAGCTGTGAGCTCAAGTGGAGGAAGCAGGAAGACCAGTCTCTTCACAGCATTCTTTCTGGTGGTTCTGTCGCTTCTACTGTCAAGCCAGCATTAGTCTCAGTGGTAACGCCCACTTGGTAGTCACATTTTCACTTTGAGAACTTCCCACACATTCCAACCCCTACCAAAATTCCACCCATGATTTGAATAGTGTCCAAAAATGAAATGAAGTCTTGTTAGCTGACATAAGATATGTGGATATGTGGCCATTGAACACAACAATGTGATATAATTAATGCCTTTTCAGTCAAAATGTGTAAGTTCATGGGTTTCCATCATAAGTCAATGTTATTTCCATGCAATGACAAAGCATGTTGAATTTAATAAGCACTTTTTTTTGATTCGCTCTGTTGCTGATATGAACTAAAACATTGATTCACTCTGTTGCTGATATGAACTTAAACATTGATTCACTCTGATGCTGATATGAACAAAAACATTTAATCACTCTGTTGCTGATATAAACTAATGAGAGCAATATTATATTTATATAATATATTTATAAATATATATTTATATATATTTTGACTTAACCAGTGAAACCTGGATAACTGATTTAAATAAGGCCCTTTGGAGCAAAATGTTCAACAATTTAAACTATTATCAATGTAGTCTTCATAATGTATAACTATCTATTATACCAATTAATGTAATTCTGTTATCAATGGTCCTGATATTGTGCCAGTTTAATTAAGGTTGTACGCTTTTTCTGGAATTATACAATCTTTATTATACGTCTTACTGTCGTTGAGATTCAGTCCATTGTAGTGTTTACTATTTGTTGACTAAATGAGTGGATTGTATGACAAGGTTCAGTATGGCTCCAATTGTGATGTTTATCTAACTATCTGGCTTTACAAAACTGGAACAACAAGACTACACTAGATCAGCCCCACAGGCCCACATGATACACAGTGAGGGAGTGGTGTGTACCACTGGTCTGGACAGCAGTTAGTTTGTTGGTGCAATATTCGCTCTCCCAAAGATCGAGCTTTGATTGGTTCTCACATGCGAGATATTTGCATGCAAAATGCTCCTCACTTCCTAATCAGTTCGCCTCGCCCCAACTAGAGATAGACAAACAGGTAACTAGTTCATGATTCTTTCAATTTGAAAAGGTGATACCAACGTAGCATGCCACTTTGAAGTCGCAGAACCTTCGTTTTCAATGCAACGTGCCGACGACATCAAAGATGTGTTTCTTTCGCCAGACTAACACGAGATGCCATTTCATAATAATCGCTCAGGTTAACCGGTGACTGTAGATGTAAAGCGTACAATATCTCTGAGAAACTAAGAGTGTAATGATAGGAAACATTTTGTCTGTTATTTCCTTGCATTTAATAGGATTATACTGTGTGTGTGTGTGTAAGTACTGTACCTATTTTCATATTTATAATGTATCCGTAGTATTTATATTATATTATAAACTGGGTGGTTCGAGCCCTGAATGCTGATTGGCTGACAGCCGTGGTATATCAGACCGTATACCACGGGTATGACAAAACATAGTTACGATGTTTGGGTCGTGATTAGCAATGCTATGTATAACATAAACACTGTTGGACATACTTGAATTATAATCAAGCTAAATATCATCTGGATTGTTTGTGGTGATAAGTGATGTATGTTAAATTCCTTTGAAATGCATGAAATTATACTTCCGTCAATTCACATTCAGTTCAAATTCTGCTGTGTCCAAATCTAAATGGAGTTTTAATGAATGAGTTTAAATGAAGCACATTCCAAAAAAAAACGAATTGACCCCAACCCTGCTTCTGATACAGTAAATGATGACAGCACAATCTGGTTCCGATACAGTAAATTCCAACAGTAAAAATGACAGTACAATCTGGTTCCGATACAGTAAAATGATGACAGCACAATCTGGTTCCGATACAGTAAATGATGACAGCACAATCTGGTTCCGATACGTAAATGATGACAGCACAATCTGGTTCCGATACTGTAAATGAAGACAGCACAATCTGGTTCCGATACTGTAAATCATGACAGTACAATCTGGTTCCGATACTGTAAATATGACAGCACAATCTGTTCTGATACAGTAAATGATGGACAGCACAATCTGGTTCTGATACGGTAAATGATGACAGCACAAACTGGGTCTGATACAGTAAATGATGACAGCACAATCTGGTTCCGATACAGTAAATGATGACACTACAGTAAATGATGACAGCACAATCTGGCCTCATTTTTATCTCATCCCTTATCAACCTGTCTCATTCTGCCATTCAGACTAAATATTCTTAGCACAGGCCTACCAAATGAATGATAGAAGCACACCAGAATACAAAAATAAGGATCTTTATTTGGACATCAACAAGTTTGATATGAGCAATGGTAAAGTGCTGGGCTTTGATATATGTTCAAAACCACATTACCGCTACAAGCCAATAGAGAGATTGGCCAAGTCTTACTGAGATATAAAAAAAAACGGCATACATTTCGCTGTGCATTTAATAAATTAACATACACTGAAAAAATATATAAACGCAACATGTGAAGAGTTGGTCCCAAGTTTCATGAGCTGAAATAAAAGATCCCTGAAATGTTCCATACACACAAAAAGCTTATTTCTCTCACATTTGTATTTCATCCCTGTTAGTGAGCATTTCTCCTTTGCCATATCAAGAAGCTGAAAAAAACAGCATCATTATTACACAGGTGCACCTTGTGCTGGGGACATTGAAAGGCCATTCTAAAATGTGRCGTTTTGTCACACAACACAATGCTACAGATGTATCATGTTTTGAGGGAGAGTGCAATTGGTATGCTGACTGCAGGAATATCCACCAGAGCTGTTGCCAGAGAACTGAATGTTAATTTCTATACCATAAGCCACCTCCAACGTTGTTTGCATAGTCAACTTACACARAGCTCTYACACACACACTTACCCCACCAGACATGCCCCCAGGGGGTCTTTTCACAGCCCCCAAATCCAGAACAAATTCAAGAGAGCGTACAGTACTATACAGAGCCATTATTGCATGGATCTCCCTACCATCTCATATTGCTCAAATGAACAGCAAAATGGTTTTAAAAAACAGATAAAGCAACACCTCATGGCACAARGCCTCTCCCCTATTTGACCTAGATATTTTGTYTGTATGTATTGATATGTAGGATATGTGTGCCATTTTTAAATGTACATAGTTCTGTCCTTGAGCTGTTCTTGTCTATTAATGTTTTGTAATATGTCATGTTGCATGTTTTGCATCTGGACCCCAGGAAGAGTAGCTGCTGCTTTGGCAACAAATACTGCGGTGATGTCGGCTCAAAACAAAAGTGACATAATTACCCAGCTAGCACAGTGGATCTGGGTCGATTCCGGTTGAGAGTCAGACTCGGCCGACATCATGTGGCCCGAGTCTGGGCTGCCCTCGGCAGTATTACTTATGGCTAGGATGCGGGGATTGAGCTCGGGCCGATTCCGGTGTGAGTTATCAAGGCCCAAATATATTACTTGGGGCTTGGGCCGATTGGACGGTGCACCATGCTGCTTTGTTGACAAAATGACAGAGCGGCACAGATTACTGTTCCTTTTGAGAATGGAGCTCACTCCCCGCTTTGATTGGTGGCCTTCGGCTCAGCATAATCGAATCTGCCCAATGAAAGACAAACACACACACTGTGCTGCCAGTCACAGTGTAGGGCACGGGATGCTAATGAAAGGTTAAGGGTGAGTAGCGAGCGAGAGAGGATGGAGGAAGCTTGTTAGGGCATCTTGTTTACGGCATGCATTATCTGAATTATATCTACGGAGGAGCGGCTTCTATGGAGGAACTTCGAATGTCTTTGAACTTCAGAGTCCAGAGTTGGTTTAACTTTGGATCAGAGCAAACGTTAGCTAGCTAGCTAGCTYACAAGCTTGTGTGTATAGAGCAGCACTATAATTAAAAACACTACATTTTTGTAAATCACATTTGAAACGTGGTAACTATAGTATACTTAACTAGCTTTGAAAAAGTAAATCCATTCTTCTCTAATTAAACATCTCTCCCTAATTTCTGAATTAAGCTTGTAACATCGTCTGTAGGCTACATTAACCTACGCTTCAGAGGGGCGGGGCAAGTATTCTACACACACGCACACCCAATGGCTGGCAGGCAGAAGCTGGAATACGTTTCTGYGTGACAGAGTGAGGGCTTTGTATAGGCGCTTTGTTGTGATTTCTGTGGGACWGGGGGGCCAGAACAATAAAATAACATTATTAACCGGTTCCCATGCTTTTAAAATAATCTCTCTGTTCCAGAACAGTTTAGATCACTTTTTTGATTTTCGGTTCTAGTTTTGTTCCTCAAATAATTTTGTTATTTTCTCATTTTTGGTTCTGTTTCCTGAACTGTGGGACTGGGACTGGAAATAAATCCATTCCCAATAAAAAAATAATCCAGCCCCTGGTTTGTATCAGGGTGAACAAAACATTCATATGATGTTGCAAGAATGTTCAAACAAAAAATGTATTTGTTTTCTTTAGCGGTTCCCAAAATAGTATAAAGATGAGCAAAAGAGGTTGTTGAAAAAATCTATATTTTTAACAAGTTTTTTTTTCTCTCAAAAAGGGAGCTGTCAAAAGTATTGAAACCTCTAAAGATTCTTATAATTAACATCAAACAAAATTCAATCTGCATTAACATAATTTTTTTTTTTTAATCTCAGTTTAAGGAACTGTATTGTGACATTACATGGCTTCCTGTTTCACTGGGGTATAAAAATGTAAATTCCCTTTGTCACCCATCACCATAGGGAGAAGGCAAAGAACTGAATAAATGAAAAGAGACAAATGGTTGTTGACCTTCATAAATCAGACAATGGGTACAATAAAATAGCAAAAAAATACATACACCACTTACCACTATTAGGGCAAAAAATAAGAACTTTAAAACCACTGMAACATTGGTAAACTTGCCTGATATGGGATGCAAGTGTATCTTGCGTCCAATATAAAAACCTATTCATTGGCAGAGATTAGTATTTTGTATTCGTTGAGAGCAGTCAATGTAAAATTATACTGATAGGATATTCAATTTTATTATATTATAGAGTATTATATTGCATAAATAACTTTACAAGTACTCTTATATAGGGTTCTATTTGAATTTTAACAGTGCTGTGAATATGCAAGTATTTCATCAGGGCTCATCACTAACAAAACCAACCAGGTGTCTTTATCTCAGAGAAGAGTTGCCTATTGTGCCGTGTCATTTCTCTTATTAATGAATGACAAGACTTCAAGGGATGTTCAGGTGCTATCAACCTGGTGTCCATCTGGCACCAAGTGGCTGGGACAGTAACGTCATTTTAAAATTACAATAAACTACGTTGTGCAATCCATTGTTCATCTTCAAGAATGTAAAGTGGTTTACCAAGAAGTTTGTGATGCTATTATAACAATCAGTTGTGCTTTGCAACTGTTCTCTATTGAGTTTACTAGGCATATTCATAAAGTCATGAGTGACACATCACACAGCCACTAATGGACCGGTAGGCTACTAATTGGTGCAGTCAGGCCTAAAACTCAAATCCCCACTCTGCAAAACCAACACCAACCTGCATCASTTCCTAGACAAAAACGTTTTTATTTATTTTGTCATATTTTGGTTAAGGTTACAGGTTAAAATAATTATATTCAGTTCATATATTCAGTTCATATCTCATTTCCATATAGTTATGTGTATCGTGGCCTACCTTCTCTATAGGAGTAGGATATTCTATTTTATTCAATAAGTCTTATAATTAGACATTTTCAAGAAGAGAAGTGTAGGTCTAGGCCTAAAAATGTATGGTTTAAACTCGACTTTAGTCTACAGTCGGCTTCGTTAGCCTCACTACTCAGAACACTATCTTCGAGCTATGAGTAAAACTATAATACCCAGCATTCCATTGCCACCTACCGGAAAAGGAAAACGCATGGATGTATGTGTTTACAATCTTTCCTAACAAGCTTAAATTCGCAGCTGCTGTTCCCCATGAAACAAGTGTAGGCGATACCGGCAAGAGAAAATAATGACACATTTATTATTTGCTACTACTCATTTAGTACGATATAACAGAATGTGTTTGTTTCGTACTTGTAGAACAGGCGGGGTAGCCAAATAATCTGTCGCATCGTCAGGCCACCCACCCACCATATGCAGCAGTGATTTTTAAGAAGTGGGACAAGCGAACAGATGGCGCATCTAGGCTGCGCGCGACAGGGACACCTACAGTGTTGAAACAGTGTTGMGTATGAACAAGGCAGCTAGTAAAGGCGTGTTTTATGTTGTCTACATCTTTGCCATTTCTGAGTGGATTGGATAATTTTACATCGCAGGATTTCCTACTGCCTCTGAACCGTTGCTTGAGCCTACTATACTTTGGCGCGGGTATTGGAAAACACGCAGTGACAGGGCCATCGCCACCGGTAGCTATAATCAGAGAGGGGAAGAGGCGAAGCGAAGCCTTTGCTATAATCTCCTATTTGACGCCTCTCTCAGTTGGTAAACAATGGTTGACAACCGTTATGCCACGGCTTTGGTTATCAGCTGTGTGCTCAGCGTGCTGGCTACGGTGTACCTGTCTGTAGCYGTTGGGACGCAGCACTGGTACCAGTACACCAGTCCCCCGGTGCGTGGCGAGGCCAACGTATCCGAACTGCGGTCGCTGCATGATGAATTCATGGAAGGGGAATTCGATGAGAAGACCTACAGCGACACGCTCTTCCGTCTCAACGGGACCATAGGCCTCTGGTGGCGCTGCGTTCTGGTGCCATCTCATACCCACTGGTACAAGGAGTCAGGTATGGTCAACCTAATCTCCTCCCATAAACTCAGTCAACACGGATTWCCTCCAAATAATTTGGCGATCCAATCCATGGTTTGTGAGGGCATGATTTATGCTTTTTTTTTCTCAATTTCTCTGTTTCAGATCCAAAGATGGTGATGAAGTGTGTTAGCTTCACGTTAACACAGCAGTTTACCCCGAAGTACAAAGAGCCAGGGAACCACAACAGTGGAGAGGACATGCTGCGGACCTGTAAGCCTGTAATTTTGCAAATTGCAATGTATTGATTTGTTACCCCACCCAGCTTCTGTGATATGCTATGCATGCTCAATGCCTTATGCCAGGGGTCACCAACTCCAGGCCTGGAAAACAATTGGGGTGTGCAGGCTTTTGTTCCAACACAATATGAACACAATTGATTCACCCGGTAGCTCTCCAGGAACCGGAGTTGGATCACCCTGTATCTCTCCAGGATCAGAGTTGGATCACCCTGTAGCTCTCCAGGACCGGAGTTGGATCACCCTGGTAGCTCTCCAGGACCGGAGTTGTTATCACCCTGTAGCTCTCCAGGACCGGAGTTGGATCACCCTGTTAGCTCTCCAGGACCGGAGTTGGATCACCCTGTATCTCTCCAGGACCGGAGTTGGATCACCCTGTATCTCTCCAGGACCGGAGTGGATCACCCTGTATCTCTCCAGGACCGGAGTTGGATCACCCTGTATCTCTCCAGGACCGGAGTTGGATCACCCTGTATCTCTCCAGGACCGGAGTTGGATCACCCTGTATCTCTCCAGGACCGGAGTTGGATCACCCTGTATCTCTCCAGGACCGGAGTTGGATCACCCTGTATCTCTCCAGGACCGGAGTTGGATCCCCCTGTGTCTCTCCAGAACCGGAGTTGGATCACCCTGTATCTCTCCAGGACCGGAGTTGGATCCCCCTGTATCTCTCCAGAACCGGAGTTGGATCACCCTGTCTTATGCCTATACTTCAGTAATTAATGTCTTATGCCCACATTGTGTGATATGCATTATGCAATGCATGAATAACTTATACCTGGCATCTGTGATATTCATTAATAGACACAGTATCATTGTATGCACTTGGATGCTCATGCTTTTCTATCTGAATTGTGTGTGAGAGGTTTTTACTGCTTGCCTATTGAGTTCTAACTCGGATCCCTATCTGTGTGCAGACCTGTGGAGGTGCCAGTTCCTGCTGCCATTAATCTCCTTAGGTCTGGTGGTGCTGTCAGGCTTGATAGGGTTCTGTGCCTGCCTCTGCCACAGTCTCACCCCCACCCTGGGCATAGGAATGCTCCACCTACTGGCTGGTGAGGGATTTATTAAACATTGTATTGTTCTTATCGTTCTCTTCTTAAGCAATAAGGCCCATGTGGGTGTGGTATATGACCAATATACCATGGCTAAGGGCTGTTCTTAGATACGATGCAACGCGGAGCCTTAGCCGTGGTATATTGGCCGTATACCACAAACCAAGAGGTGCCTTATTGCTATTATAAAGTGGTTACCAATGTAATTAGAGCAGTGCAAAAAAATGTTTTGTCATACCTGTGGTATTCGGTCTGATATACCACAGCTGTCAGCCAATCAGCATTCAGGGCTTGAACCACCCAGTTTATAATAAGTTGTACCCTTCTTCATTGTTGCCTAGCATTTCAGTGCTAAGCACCATGGCTATTGACCATAACTTTGTTCTACTATCGTGGAATAGTGAATTCGATAGCTCTCACATACACTGGTTCAGCGTTTCCCAAACTCAGTCCTGGGGACTCCATTGTTGTGCACGTTTTGGTTTTTGCCTTTGCACTACACAGCTGATTCGTATAACTGACTCATTATCATCTATTTCAAACATAAATTTGTTTCCTGTGTCACTAATTCCAAAAAGTTTTGGGACACTGTAAAGTCCATGGAGAATAAGAGCACCTCCTCCCAGCAGCCCACTGCACTGAGGACAGGAAACACTGTCCACCACCGATAAATCTACGATTATCAATAATTTCAATAAGCATTTTTCTACGGCTGGCCATGCTTTCCACCTGGTTACACCTACCCCGGCCAACATCTCAGCACTCCCTGCAGTAACTTGCCCAAGCCCCCCCCCCGCTTCTCCTTCACCCAAATCCAGACAGCTGATGAGCTGCAAAATCTGGATCCCTACAAATCAGCTGGGCTAGACAATCTGGACCCTCTCTTTCTTAAAATCTATCCGCCAAAATTGTTGCAACCCCTATTACTAGCCTATTCAACTTCTCTTTCGTATCGTTTGAGATCCCCAAAGATTAGAAAGCTGCCGCGGTCATCCCTCTCTTCAAAGGGGAGACACTCTAGACCCAAACTGCTACAGACCTATATCAATCCTGCCCTGCCTTTCTAAAGTCTTCGAAAGCCAAGTTAACAAACAGATCACCGACCGTTTCGAATCCCACCGTACCTTCTCTACTATGCAATCTGGTTTCCGAGCTGGTCATGGGTGCACCTCAGCCACGCTCAAGGTCCTAAACGATATCATAACCGCCATCAATAAAGACAGTACTGTGCAGCCGCTCTTCATTGACCTGGCCAAAGCTTTCCACTGTGTCAATCACGTATTCTTATCGGCAGACTCAAAGCCTGGGTTCTCAAATGACTGCCTCGCCTGTTCACCAACTACTTCTTCAGATAGAGTTCAGTGTGTCAAATCGGAGGGCCTGTTGTCCGGACCTCTGCAGTCTCTATGGGGGTGCCACAGGGTTCAATTTCTCGGGCCGACTCTTTCTCTGTATATATCAATGATGTCGCTCTTGCTGCTGGTGATTCTCTGATCCACCTTTACGCAGACGACACCATTCTGTTATACTTCTGGCCCTTCTTTGACGCTGTGCTATCAAACCTCCAAACAGCTTTCAATGCCATACACCACTCCTTCCGTGGGCTCCAACTGCTTTTAAATGCAAGTAAAACTAAGTGCATGCTCTTCAACCAATTGCTGCCCGCATCCTCCCGCCCAACTAGCATCACTACTCTGGAGGTTCTGACCTAGGAATATGCTGGACAACTACAATGCCTAGGTGTCTGGTAGACTTGTAAATGCTCCTTCCAGACTCACATCAAGCATCTCCAATCCAAAATTTAATCTAGAATCGGTTTCCTAGTTTTGCAACTAAATCCTCCTTCACTCATGCTGCCAAACATACCCTCGTAAAACTGACTATCCTACCGATCCTTGACTTCGGCGATTGTCATTTACAAAATAGACTACATCCAGTTTGCTTAGTAGAGTGTTCTATCACAGATCCATCCGTTTTGTCACCAAAGCCCCATATACTACCCAATACTGCGACCTGTATGCTCTCGTTGGCTGGCCCTCACTACATATTCGTCGTCAAACCCACTGGCTCCAGGTCATCTATAAGTCTTTGCTATGTAAAGCCCCGCCTTATCTCAGCTCACTGGTCACCATAGCCATTCCCACACGTAGCACGTGCTCCAGCAGGTATATTTCACTGGTCACCCCCAAATCCAACACATCCTTTGGCCGCCTTTCCTTCCAGTTCTCTGCTGCCAGTGACTGGAACGAATTGCAAAAATAACTGAAGCTGGAGTCTTACATCTCCCTCTCTAACTTTAAGCATCAGCTGTCAGAGCAGCTTACCGATCACTGAAGCTGTACACAGCCAATCTGTAAATAGCACACCCAACTACCTCATCCCCATATTATTGTTTACACTCTTGCTCTTTTGCACATCTCTGCTTGCACATCATCATCTGCACATCTATCACTCCAGTGTTAATGCTAAGTTGTAATTATTTCACCTCTATGGCCCATTTATTGCTTACCTCCCTACTCTTCTACATTTGCAAACATTGTACATAGATTTTTCTGTAGTGTTATTGACTGTACGTTTGTTTGTGTAACTCTGTGTTGTTTTTGGCGCGCTGCTTTGCTTTGTCTTGGCCAGGTCGCAGTTATAAATGAGAACTTGTTCTCAACTGGCCTACCTGGTTAACTAAAAGTGAAAAAAAAAAAAAAATGCAACTATCCTTGAGATCATGTTTTAAGACTCACCATTGATACAACAGTAGTTGGAGGAAAAAGTCATCCTTGATTTCTTTTAGAAATATTTTAACAATTGCATATGCCTGACCCCTCCCTCTCTTCCTCCTGCTCTCCCTGCAGGGCTGTGTACTCTAGCCACAGTCTGCTGTTACCTGGCAGGGATGGATCTCCTCCACAGGGTCTCTGTGCTGCCAGACAAGGTGGACGGCTCCCTGGGCTGGTCTCTCTACCTGGCCCTCATCTCGTCCCCGCTGCACATGATGGCTGCCGCTCTTCTGGTGTGGGCGGCACGGAGCCACAGTCAGAACTACTACCGCATGACTGCCTACAGGGTAGCATAGAGACCAGGTCTGCTGGTGCCTGACTATCTGTTTTATATAGGCACATTTCCAAATCAAAACCATAACTCCAACCACATGATACTTGTTGATCTTGAAATAACTGAATAAGAATATAGAAAATGCTAATCTTTGCCCTCTGATAGGCTACTGGGATTTTCACCCTATTGCTTTCACACAGTTGCTTATCCAATCATTTCAGATCTWTAAAAGTGCCTAGTGTAGGGGTGAGGAGTTGACATTGGGAAACAGAGTGACCCAGAACAAAATGTACCATTGGTTAGACCAACAAGCATATAATTGTTTATAATAGACTTTCCAAACCGTAACCAGCCACAGTCAGAGCTGCTTCCAGTCGACTGCACTAGCAAGAAATATTATTGGCCCATGTTTGGAAAATCAAACCGTTCTGTAAGAAATATGTTTATGGCGATTGAAGTTTAGTCCAAACATTTGAGTAACATTTGAGTACAGTACCAGTCAAAAGTTTGGTCACACCGACTCATTCCAGGGTTTTCTTATTCTACATTGTAGAAAAATAGTGAAGCCATCAAAACTATGAAATAACACATATGGAATTATGTAGTAACCAAAAAAGTGTTAAACAAATCAAAATATATTTTCTATTTTAGATTCTTCAAAGTATCCACCCTTTGCCTTGATGACACCGTTGCACACTCTTGGCATTCTCTCAACCAGCTTCACCTGGAAMGCTTTTTAAACAGTCTTGAAGGAGTTCCCACATATGCTGAGCACTTGTTGGCTGCTTCTCCTTCACTCTGCGGTCCAACTCATCCCAAACCATGTCAATTGGGTTGAGGTCAGGTGATTGTGGAGGCCAGGTCATCTGATGCAGCACTCCATCACTCTCCTTCTTGGTCAAATAGCCCTTACACAGCCTGGAGGTTGTGTTGGGTCATTATCCGGTTGAAAAATGAATTCTAGTCCTACTAAGCACAAACCAGATGGGATGGCGTGTCGCTCCATAATGCTGTGCATGCCATGCTGGTTAAGTGTGCCTTGAATTCTAAATTAATCACAGACAGTGTCACCAGCAAAGCCCCACCACACCTCCTCCTCCATGCTTCACGGCGGGAACAACACCTCCTCCTCCATGCTTCACGGTGGGAACAACTCCTCCTCCATGCTTCACGGTGGGAACAACACCTCCTTCTCCATGCTTCATGCTCGCTTCGCGTTCCTTGGAAAATATGCAGTATTTTGTTTTTTTATGTGTTATTCCTTACATTGGTACCCCAGGTAATCTTAGGTTTCATTACATACAGTCGGGAGGAACTACTGAATATAAGAGCAACGTCAACTCACCATCGTTCCAACCAGGAATATGACTTTCCCGAAACGGATCCAGTGTTTTGCCTTCCACCCAATACAATGGATCTGAT